>NC_091371.1:20479418-20576918 GCF_038502225.1 Cherax quadricarinatus | reverse complement strand
CCGGTTTCCCTGAACCCCCTTCATAAATGTTACTTTGCTCACACTCCAACAGCACGTCAAGTATTAAAAACCATTTGTCTCCATTCACTCCTATCAAACACGCTCACGCATGCATGCTGGAAGTCCAAGACCCTCGAACACAAAACCTCCTTTACCCCCTCCCTCCAACCTTTCCAAGGCCGACCCCTACCCCGCCTTCCTTCCACTACAGACTGATATACTCTTGAAGTCACTCTGTTTCGCTCCATTCTCTCTACATGTCCGAACCACCTCAACAACCCTTCCTCAGCCCTCTGGACAACAGTTTTGGTAATCCTGCACCTCCTCCTAACTTCCAAACTACGAATTCTCCGCATTATATTCACGCCACACATTGCCCTCAGACATGACATATCCACTGCCTCCAGCCTTCTCCTCGCTGCAACATTCGTCACCCATGCTTCACACCCATATAAGAGTGTTGGTAAAACTATACTCTCATACATTCCCCTCTTTGCCTCCAAGGACAAAGTTCTTTGTCTCCACAGACTCCTAAGTGCACCACTCACCCTTTTCCCCTCATCAATTCTATGATTCACCTCATCTTTCATAGACCCACCCGCTGACACGTCCACTCCCAAATATCTGAATACATTCACCTCCTCCATTATTCTCTCCCTCCAATCTGATATCCAATCTTTCATCACCTAATCTTTTTATCCTCATAACCTTACTCTTTCCTGTATTCACTTTTAATTTTCTTCTTTTGCACACCCTACCAAATTCATCCACCAATCTCTGCAACTTCTCTTCAGAATCTCCCAAGAGCACAGTGTCATCAGCAAAGAGCAACTGTGACAACTCCCACTTTATGTGTGATTATTTATCTTTTAACTCCACGCCTCTTGCCAAGACCCTCGCATTTACTTCTCTTACAACCCCATCTATAAATATATTAAACAACCATGGTGACATCACACATCCTTGTCTAAGGCCTACTTTTACTGGGAAATAATTTCCCTCTTTCCTACATACTCTAACTTGAGCCTCACTATCCTCATAAAAACTCTTCACTGCTTTCAGTAACCTACCTCCTACACCATACACCTGCAACATCTGCCACATTGCCCCCCTATCCACCCTGTCATACGCCTTTTCCAAATCCATAAATGCCACAAAGACCTCTTTAGCCTTATCTAAATACTGTTCACTTATATGTTTCACTGTAAACACCTGGTCCACACACCCCCTACCTTTCCTAAAGCCTCCTTGTTCATCTGCTATCCTATTCTCCGTCTTACTCTTAATTCTTTCAATAATAACTCTACCATACACTTTACCAGGTATACTCAACAGACTTATCCCCCTATAATTTTTGCACTCTCTTTTGTCCCCTTTGCCTTTATACAAAGGAACTATGCATGCTCTCTGTCAATCCCTAGGTACCTTACCCTCTTCCATACATTTATTAAATAATTGCACCAACCACTCCAAAACTATATCCCCACCTGCTTTTAACATTTCTATCTTTATCCCATCAATCCCGGCTGCCTTACCCCCTTTCATTTTACCTACTGCCTCACGAACTTCCCCCACACTCACAACTGGCTCTTCCTCACTCCTACAAGATGTTATTCCTCCTTGCCCTATACACGAAATCACAGCTTCCCTATCTTCATCAGCATTTAACAATTCCTCAAAATATTCCCTCCATCTTCCCAATACCTCTAACTCTCCATTTAATAACTCTCCTCTCCTATTTTTAACTGACAAATCCATTTGTTCTCTAGGCTTTCTTAACTTGTTAATCTCACTCCAAAACTTTTTCTTATTTTCAACAAAATTTGTTGATAACATCTCACCCACTCTCTCATTTGCTCTCTTTTTACATTGCTTCACCATTCTCTTAATCTCTCTCTTTTTCTCCATATACTCTTCCCTCCTTGCATCACTTCTACTTTGTAAAAACTTCTCATATGCTAACTTTTTCTCCCTTACTACTCTCTTTACATCATCATTCCACCAATCGCTCCTCTTCCCTCCCGCACCCACTTTCCTGTAACCACAAACTTCTGCTGAACACTCTAACACTACATTTTTAAACCTACCCCATACCTCTTCAACCCCATTGCCTATGCTCTCATTAGCCCATCTATCCTCCAATAGCTGTTTATGTCTTACCCTAACTGCCTCCTCTTTTAGTTTATAAACCTTCACCTCTCTCTTCCCTGATGCTTCTATTCTCCTTGTATCCCATCTACCTTTTACTCTCAGTGTAGCTACAACTAGAAAGTGATGTGATATATCTGTGGCCCCTCTATAAACTGGGGGATAAGAACCTAAATTGCCCGAAATGCTCTGCACAGCCCAAGGCTTTGTACATAGTATGTCAATGATACCAGACAGGTCAGTATTAGTTGTACCATGTACACAAAGAAATAATAATAATAATAATATAATTATTAAGGTGATCAAGCAGAGTGGAGAAAAGGAAGGCAGGTGAGATACAGCCTTTGAAGACATAAGCTACAGGTATCAGTAGAAATAATGGATGAGATGGTTAGCATGAGTCTAGGTATATTAGAGAAGGTACACATACAGGGTAACTTAATGCAAGACTACTGAATTTCGGAACTGCATTAGGGAACTTAAAGAATTCCTCAGAATTATATACACGATACAAATCGGAGTATGTGGTCCCAGCAAGTTATAACACCCAACCAGAGGTACTACTGGTGTTATAACACCCAACCAGAGGTACTACTGGTGTTATAATACCCACCCTGAGAGGTACTACTGGTGTTATAGCACCCACCCTGGGAGGTACTACTGGTGTTATAACTGGAGGAGATAATAACTAGAACAGAGTATACTACAGACTCTGGCCATACAATAGAGCGGAAAAATAATGTAAGGGACCTGGGAGTAGTAATGTGCAAGACAGGTATACAATACCGACAAGATGAAAGTTAAGACACTTGTGCAACATCTGGTTATCTTTACTGTAGACGTTTCGCCATCCAGTGGCTTTATCAATACAGATTCTTGGACATAATTAGAAAACAGAAGAGCTATATACAAAAGATGAGGTAATCAGTCCCTCAGCCTTGGAGGTGGTGTTTACAGCACCATAGTTGTAGAGATTCTGAAGCACAGGTAAGGAGACTGGCGCTTATATAGGCATAGTGAAGAGGGACGTGTAGCAGATGAGGGCATAGTCACTGGTAGGCGGGATTCCCCAGTGGAAGTAGGTCCTTCCCAAATTGATGGGCTAGTTCTAGAAGTCGTGAAGAAGGTCATGTAGATGTCCTCTGAATCAAGATACCATGATGTTGCAGTGCCTGACAAATTGTGCAAGACAGGTATACAATGCCGACAAGATGAAAGTTAAGACACTTGTGCAACATCTGGTTATCTTTATTGTAAACGTCTACAATAAAGATAACCAGATGTTGCACGGGAGTAGTAATGTCTGAGGAACTCACTTTCAAGGATCACAACAGTGCCACGATCGCACGTGCAAAGAAAATGATAGGATGGATAATGAGAACGTTCAAAACGAGAGATGCCAAGCCAATGATGATCCTTTTCAAATAACTTGTTCTCGCTGGAATACTGCTGTACATTAACATCTATATTCAAAGCAGGTGAAATCGCAGATCTAGAGAGCGTACAGAGATCCTTTACTGCACGTATAAGTTCTGTCAAACACCTTAACTACTGGGAACGTTTGGAAGCACTTGACTTGTACTCGTTGGAACGCAGGAGGGAGAGATATATCATAATCTACACTTGGAAAATCTTGGAAGGAATGGTCCCAAATCTGCACACAGAAGTCACTCCCTACGAAAGTAAAAGACTGGGCAGGCGATGCAAAATGCCCCCAATTAAAAGTAGGGGCGCCATTGGTACACTAAAGGAAAACACCGTAAGTGTCCGGGGCCCAAGACTGTTCAACAGCCTCCCATCAAGCATTAGGGGAATTGCCCATAAGCCCCTGGCTACCTTCAAGAGAGAGCTGGACAGATACCTAAAGTCAGTGCCGGATCAGCCGGGCTGTGGCTCATACGTTGGACTGCGTGCGGCCAGCAGTAAGAGCCTAGTTGAGCAGGCCCTGATCCATCGGGAGGCCTGGTCATGGACCGGGCCGCGGGGGCGTTGATCCCCGGAATAACCTCCAGGTAACCCACCCTGGGAGGTACTTCTGGTGTTATAACACCCACCCTGGGAGGTACTACTGGTGTTATAACACCCACCCTGAGAGGTACTACTGGTGTTATAACACCCACCCTGGGAGGTACTACTGGTGTTATAACACCCACCCAGAGGTACTACTGGTGTTATAACACCCACCCTGGGAGGTACTACTGGTGTTATAACACCCACCCAGAGGTACTACTGGTGTTATAACACCCACCCAGAGGTACTACTGGTGTTATAACACCCACTCAGAGGTACTACTGGTGTTATAACACCCACCCTGGGAGGTACTACTGGTGTTATAACACCCACCCTGGGAGGTACTACTGGTGTTATAACACCCACACTGGGAGGTACTACTGGTGTTATAACACCCACCCTGGGAGGTACTACTGGTGTTATAACACCCACCCTGGGAGGTACTATCATCCTACTATACGAACTTGAAACTGAAGACTGCTTCACTATATATTTTTGCACTTAGGCAGAATTGCTTGTCTTTCTTTCTCAAGAACACAAAGTTGGAAGGTAAAGCTCGCTCTCTTCGCCAGCTCTTCTTACCAGCTCTCACACCCTCCCTCCCTCCCTCCTACTCTCTCCGCATCCTTGCTTCTTAAGTCTCCCCCGCCAGTTTATCCTACTGGCGCCGACTTCCGCTCCATCGGCTGAAGGCTTCCGGTTTGGAAGTTGAGGAGCGGCTTTGCTGATCACGGTAATGGTTCGCCTGTATGGTTAAGAAAAACCAGAGAACCGATCACATAGGTTAAAAAAATAAAACTAAAATATAGAAATGGATAACATTTATATATATATATATATATATATATATATATATATATATATATATATATATATATATATATATATATATATATATATATATATATATATATATAAAGGCACAATACCGTGACTGGAACAATACACAAATAACCCGCACATAGGAGAGAGAGCAGCTGATGGCGACGTTTCAGTCCGATTTGGACCATTGTAAATGGACTTGGACTTTGTTAATGGTCCAAGTCGGACCGAAACGTTGTCGGCTTCTCTCTCCTATATGCGAATTATTTGTGTATTAAGTAAATTTGGCAAAATCACAAGACATGATCCTTCCCTCACCCTCCCAAGACATGATCCTTCCCTCACCCTCCCAAGACATGATCCTTCCCTCACCCTCCCAAGACATGATCCTTCCCTCACCCTCCCAAGACATGATCCCTCCCTCACCCTCCCAAGACATGATCCTTCCCTCACCCTCCCAAGACATGATCCTTCCCTCACCCTCCCAAGACATGATCCTTCCCTCACCCTCCCAAGACATGATCCTTCCCTCACCCTTCCAAGACATGATCCCTCCCTCACCCTCCCAAGACATGATCCTTCCCTCCCAAGACATGATCCTTCCCTCACCCTCCCAAGACATGATCCTTCCTCACCCTCCCAAGACATGATCCTTCCCTCACCCTCCCAAGACATGATCCTTCCTCACCCTCCCAAGACATGATCCTTCCCTCACCCTCCCAAGACATGATCCTTCCCTCACCCTCCCAAGACATGATCCTTCCCTCACCCTCCCAAGACATGATCCTTCCCTCACCCTCCCAAGACATGATCCTTCCCTCACCCTCCCAAGACATGATCCTTCCTCACCCTCACAAGACATGATCCTTCCTCACCCTCACAAGACATGATCCTTCCTCACCCTCCCAAGACATGATCCTTCCCTCACCCTCCCAAGACATGATCCTTCCCTCACCCTCACAAGACATGATCCTTCCCCACCCTCCCAAGACATGATCCTTCCCCACCCTCCCAAGACATGATCCTTCCCCACCCTCCCAAGACATGATCCTTCCTCACCCTCCCAAGACATGATCCTTCCTCACCCTCCCAAGACATGATCCTTCCCCACCCTCCCAAGACATGATCCTTCCCCACCCTCCCAAGACATGATCCTTCCTCACCCTCCCAAGACATGATCCTTCCTCACCCTCCCAAGACATGATCCTTCCCCACCCTCCCAAGACATGATCCTTCCTCACCCTCCCAAGACATGATCCTTCCTCACCCTCCCAAGACATGATCCTTCCCTCACCCTCCCAAGACATGATCCTTCCCTCACCCTCCCAAGACATGATCCTTCCCTCACCCTCCCAAGACATGATCCTTCCCTCACCCTCCCAAGACATGATCCTTCCTCACCCTCCCAAGACATGATCCTTCCCTCACCCTCCCAAGACATGATCCTTCCTCACCCTCCCAAGACATGATCCTTCCCTCACCCTCCCAAGACGAAAATGTTATTTCAAAAACTACCACCAGGAGACTACACTTCCCAATTTATGAGCAGACATAAGTTAGAAGATAATCTGAAGAATCGCCCTTAAGTTTATAGTACGGAGAGGTCAAAGCAATACAAAAATGAACTCAGTGAAAATTATAAATAAAATTAAGCTATTATAACTTTACAAGGTTGAAAATACATACAATGATAACTGTTCCTCGAGTATTCTTCTGTTTTTAGTTCGAGTGTTAACCTACTGATATGGATCGTATCCTGGAGACAAAAATAATCTAATTTGCCTAAAATGCTGTGTATAACAAGGGACTTTGTATATAAAATGTCTCCGATGTCGGCTACGTCTGTATACGTTGTACATGTACTTGTAGAAATAAAGATTATTCTTCTTATTATTAAAATTTGAAGTCGATTGGATGAGGCGTCCTGAATTAATAAAGTAAAGCCTTGTATGAAGTCATTGGCAGGCAAGATCCGCGTACCTAACAACGTGCCACCTCTGTTATAGACCTGTAATATTTAAAATAAACAAGCCATAAAATATTGAAACTGGTAAGGTAATTTCTGACTCAAATTCATTTAGCATGATTTAACGGGAATAAAATTTTCACGCTATTTTACAGGTAAAATTGGCACATGTGCGCCTAAACAATTCAGTTTCACTCTCCCCTGTCCTTGAAATAGGAGGTACCTTTCCTGGACGCTTGAAGCCAAACAGCTGAGGCTCTTGAAGGTTATCGGACCAAGTCCAGGAATCTTGGAATAGGTTCTACATCTCTAGTGACTGGACACTTGCACATGCCAATAATTGCATCTGTTCTGGTTACCGTACAAAACCACTTAAAATTTACAGCCAATCACATGAGGTCCTCTAGTGCTGTGAACGAAATAAAAACGAAAAGTTGGAAGACAAAAAAAAAAGAAGTGTCAACCACTTCATTATCTTCCTTTCCCCACTCCCCTTTATCTCAGTCTTTCTCTCCCCTTTCCAGCCCTTCCCTTTTTTATCCACTCGCTTCCTGCCCCTCTCAACAGTGATACAAAGTAAACAATCCTACTATGCTGTGCATAGAATACATTTAGAAAAATGAGTTCAAATAAGTTGTAATAAATAAGTGTCGATAAATAAACAGAAGGGCCACAGTTCGAGCCCCTCGTCCAATCTTCTGTTGTTTATTCATAAAAAAATCTGCTTAATTGTAACATGTCTAACTCAGAATTTATGTTAGTTGAGATGCCACTGGCTACTGAAAACATCAAGTCGTACAAGAAAGAAGTTTTACAACACAGTAACAAAATATCACGATTCCTTCTTTAACCAATTTTACTAAAACTCCCGGAGGTAAGTCACACCTCACCGGCTTCCCTCACGGTTACACCTCATTGACCTCCTGCCCGGGGTCATTTTCTTCTGGCCAGGCGCCGTACACTGGCCCTGCACCGGATTCAGCGCCGTTGCTTCTATATCGCCGGTGAAGGGGGCGATGCTCGCTGTAATGATGGTGGTGGCGGCGGTGGTAACTATGGTGGCGGTAGAGATGGCGGCAGCAGAAACAGCGATATCCTCGGGGCGGAAAGGTGGGGAAGGGGGCAGATTTACCTTTGACTTGTTTCGAGAGTTTCCCTACTCTCCTGGCCAGGCCTTCATTTTGGTTGCCAGGTCAACGAGACTGTTGCTGTTAGCGGTCCTCTGGCCCGCATATCCATCACAGCCTGGTTGGTCTGGTGGTGGTTCATCCCTCAGGAAACATCCATCACAGCCTGGGTCATCTGGTGGTAGTGGTTTATTCCTCAAGAAACACCGTTTACTGGCACGGGTCTTACCGGTATTAAAGCCTCTTTAGTTGTAAAGCGTCAGCTGGCTTAAACAAGTAAGGTTTTAACCACCTCTCGCTCTCTTAAGAAAAAAAAAAAGGTCAGGACAACTGTTTATCCTAAGATAAGCTCATGATATCCTTAGATTATCCTAGAGTTTATTTTTTTAATCCTGGTTAACGGAAATAGTGGCGGAATTTTAACCCCCATCATGTAAGTTGATTTGCTCTATTTTTTTATGAAAGTATTCATGAAAACCGGTTTGTCGGTCTTGAGTTCTGGAGGTGGGAAGTACAGTGTCCTGGACTCTGAAGGAATGAAGATGATACATTTCGGTGGGCCATCTGAGCCATCACGTCAGCATGCTTCTGACAAAACAGTGACTAAATGAATGATGGTGAACCCATTTCCTCTTTCCTGTCATTCTAACTTGGTGGGAGACAGCCGGTGCGTTAAAAAAATAACATTCGTTATGAACAATTAATTATTGTATTTCTCGACTTTTTTCTACCTATAATTGAGTTCATTTGGGTCCCACAAAAATATACATACAAGTAAAGTGTACAGCTGCATTAAAGTGTTGAGGTGCTGCACTTAAGATTGTCTTCCTGGCAAGTGAAAAATTTGATAATTCAAGCCATAACAAATTACTTTCAAAATGACTCGAGATGAGCATATCTTGTAAATTATATACAAGATATGTAAAATCCAGTGTGAGTGTGTGTGTGTGTGTGTGTGTGTAAGAGTGAGAATGAGAGAGAATGAGAGAATAGAGAGAATAGAGAAAATAGAGAGAAAATAGAGAGAGAGAGAGAGAGAGAGAGAGAGAGAGAGAGAGAGAGAGAGAGAGAGAGAGAGAGAGAAAGAGAGAGAGAGAGAGAGCTGATATAGGTAACAGCTCTTAGCTTGCCAATAAAGTCAGGAATCCTTAACCTGTAAATAGCTTGTCAATAAAGCTAGGGATCCTTAACCTTGTCAAACCCTGTGTATAAAAAAAAAAAAAACAAAGAGAGAGAGAGAGAGAGGTGAGTGTGCGAGGGTGAATGTGTGTGTGTGTGTGTGTGTGTACTCACCTAATTTTGGTTGCAGGGGTCGATACTCAGCTCCTGGCCCCGCCTCTTCACTGATCATTAGTAGGTCCTCTCTCTCCCTGCTATGTATGGTTCCTGCATGAGGTTTTCCAGACTATTACACTTTCTGACAACTCTGTGACTAGAGAAATACTTTTTAACATCACTATGACTCATCGGAGTCTTCAATTTCCAATTGTGACCCCTTGTTTCTGTGTCCCATCTCTGGAACATCCTGTCTCTGTCCACCTTATCTATTCCTCGCAATATTATGTATGTCGTTATTATGTCTCCCTTAACCCTCCTGTCCTCCAGTGTCGTCAGGCCGATTTCCCATAACCTTTCTTCCTAGGACATTCTCCTTACCTCTGGAAGTAGCCTTGTTGCAAACCTTTGCATTTTCTCTAATCTCTTGACGTGCTTGACCAGGTGTGGGTTCCAAACTGGTGCTGCATACTCCAATATGGGCCTGACGTACACGGTGTACAGTGTCCTGAACGATTCCTCACTGAGGTATTGGAACGCTATTCTCAGGTTTGCCAGGCGCCCATATGCTGCAGCAGTTATCTGGTTGATGTGTGCTTCCAGAGACGTTCTCGGTATTATACTCACTCTAAGATCTTTTTCCTTGAGCGAGGTTTGCAGTCTTTGGCCATCTAGCTTATATTCTGTCTGCGGTCTTCTCTGCTCTTCCCCGATCTTCATGACTTTGCATCTGGCTGGGTTAAATTCGAGTAGCCAGTTGCTGGACCAGGTGTCCAGCCTGTCAAGGTCTCTTTGGAGTCCTGCCTGGTCCTCATCTAATTTAATTATTCTTCTCATTAACTTCACATCATCTGCAAACAGGGACACTTCTGAGTCTATTATTTCCGTCATGTCATTCACATTTACTAAAAACAGCACTGGTCCTAGGACTGACCCCTGTGGAACCCCGCTCGTCACAGGCGCCCATTGTGATAAGTCATCACGTACGATGACTCGTTGTTGCCTCCCTGTCAGGTATTCTCTGATCCACTGCAGTGCTCTTCCTCTTATACGTGCCTGATCCTCTGGCTTCTGCACTAATCTCTTGTGAGGAACTGTGTCGAAGGCCTTCTTGCAGTCCAAGAAAATGCAATCAACCCATCCCTCTCTCTCGTGTCTTACTTCCGTTACCTTGTCATAAAACTCCAGAAGGTTTGTGACACAGGATTTGCTTTCCATGAATCTGTGCAGGTTGCCATTTATAACCTTGTTCCGTTCCAGGTGCTCTACCACTCTCCTCTTGATAATCTTCTCCATGCCTTTGCATACTATACGTCAGTGACACTGGCGTATAGTTTAGTGCCTCGTTTCTGTTTCCTTTCTTAAAAATGGAAGCTACATTCGCCATATTCCATACCTCAGGTAGTTGCCCACTTGGAGATGTCCAGTCCCATCGTCTTTGAGGTATCAAGGTCACTTAGCAGCTTCTTCACCTCCTCCTCAGTTGTGTGTATGTCATCTAACACTTCTTGGTATATTCCTTGTTGATGTCCCCCTCTGTTCCGTCTTCCCAGATTCGTTCCTGTCTCCATTGTAAATACTTCCTTAAATCTCGTGTTGAGCCCCTCACATACCTCTTGATCGTTTCTTATGGGATCCCCACCTTCTTTCCTCAGTCTGATCACCTGGTCTTTGACTGTCTTCCTTCAAATGTGGCTATACAGCAGTTTCGGGTCAGACTTGACTTTCGATGCTAAGTTGTTTTCGAACTGTCGCTGGGCCACCCTCCTTATCTGCGCATACTCGTTTCTGGCTCTTGGACTAATCTCTTTACTTTCCTGGGTCCTTTGCCTTCTGTACTTTTTCTATTCTCTAGTGCATTTAGTTTTTGCCTCCCTACACCTTCGGGTAAACCAAGGGCTCATTCTGGTCTTCCCATTATTTCTGTTGCCCTTAGAAACAAACTTTTCCTCTGCCTCCAGGCATTTTGTTGTTATGTATTCCATCATTTCGTTTACTGACTTACCTACCAATTCTGTCCCACTGAACCTCCTGCAGGAAGTTCCTCATACCTGTGTAGTCCCCCCTTTTATAGCTTGGCTTTTCCCATTCAACTCCTGTTACCCTCTCCACTTGTAACTCTACTATGTATTCAAAGCTCAAACCACATGGTCACTAGCTCCAAGGGATCTCTCATGTGTGATGTACTTAATGTCTGAATTGCTCAGGGTGAACACGAGGTCCAGTATTGCTGGTTCATCCTCTCCTCTCTCTCTTTTAGTGTCCCTGATGTGTTGATGCATGAGGTTTTCCAGTATCACATCCATCTTCTTGGCTCTCCATGTTTCAGGGCCCCCATGTGGCTCCAGGTTTTCCCAGTCGATCTCCCTGTGGTTGAAATCGTCCATAACCAGTAACTTTGCTCTACCTGAGTGAGCTCTTCTTGCCACCTCCGCCAGTGTGTCCACCATCGCTCTGTTGCTCTCTTCATATTCCTCTCTTGGCCTCCTGCAGTTCTGTGGTGGGTTATACATCACTGCTCTGACAACCTTATGTTCCCCAGACTAAATTGTACCTATGTAATCCCTTTCTCCAATCTCGACCATGCCTTCCATTTCCTCAAATCCCCATAAGTTTTTTATAAGCAGTGCAACCCCTCCCTCCCCTCTGCTCCTATCTTTCTTCTGAATCTGATATCCCGGTGGGAAGATTGTGTCTGTTATTGTCTTGGAGACTTTCGTTTCTGTAACTGCCATGATGTTTGGGGACTTCTCATTGATTCTTTCATGCCATTCATACTTATTCGTTATTCCATCCACGTCCGTGTACCAAACCTTCAACTTTTCTAAAACTGTGGTCCTGGGAGAATACTGATGTTGGGGGAGCAGGAGCCCTGGCAGAGGTCTATGGGGGGTTGTGGTGGGTGTGAGGTTTGTGATGAAAGGGGTGGGGGCAGAGTGGCCATAGGAGGTTGCTGTAGGAGTGAGGTTTGTGATCTGGGGTGTGGGGACAGAGGGACTAAAATGTGGGCTTTGGTTTGGAGTGTTCAGTTGCATTGGGGCTGTCGTAGTTGGAGTCCTTCTGCAGGTGTTCCTGGTGGGTGAGTTTGCTCTTCCACCTGGGTCTGGGTTCTGCTAATCTTCATCACTGCCTCTTGTTTCTCCTTTCGTCATTGTACCCTCACAGTATCATCCTTTCCTCTTGTGTTCTGTCTCGATCGAGGTACACTCTCCGGTACTCCGGTTTGTTCAGTCGTGCTTTCTCCTGCAGGATCCTGGTTCGAGCTGATTCTGCCTTAAGATTACTTTGAGAGGCCGTATTCTTCCATTTGCAAACCACCCAATTCTCCGAAAATTTGTCACCTGGGTCATGTCGTCCTCGCCTATTGCCATCATGTGTGTGTGGGGGGGGGGGAGGTCAGGTTAGCGAGCGAGAGAGATACAACTACACAACAGCCACTTTTACATATCCTAACAGTTAACACGCGTCTATCCGTCTGTATACTCACAGGATGTGCACTCAAGTTGGCACCCGGTTCATGTACATGTGCACGGTCATACATATGTACACCACAAGCGCACACGTGTGTTCACTGCCACGCCTCACCCTTCAAACAATCAATACCATACTTGCACATAACGTCACAGGGTCACGGTGCACCATACTGAGGAGAAACCAAATTTATTTCAATTTGAAGGATTTTGAGTTGAATGATGCTTGCCTAACTCAGGTCCAAGCTGCGAGAGTAGGAAAATTATCGAAACCCATCAAAGTTGTTTCAAATGTATATATGCCGTGCTATAGGTTCTTCAAAGTGGCAAAAGGTTGTAAATAGTTCGGTGATACCAAAAAGTTTCATAGTCACGTGTGTGCAGTTCAGGATATTTATTAAAAGGGAAACGTTTCGCTACGAGTAGTATCTTCAGTCTTAATTGAAATTGAAGAAGCCACTCCTGGCGAAATGTTTCATTTAATAAATATCCCAATACACAAATGCCTTTATCCACAAATTGGGAGAAAGGAGTCCCTCTTATCGCATCCCTGTCGAGGAAGACCAAGCAAAGTGGCTACAAGTAATCAGGAGAGACAACTTGGTAGCAATAGACTGAAGAATTATACACATGTGCAACATCTGGGTCAAGATACCCAGGTGTTGCCCGTTCATCGTTTTGTTGGTACTGTATACCATTCATGTAGAGCAACAGACTATACACGCCTATGTAACAATATTTTACCTCGGGTAAACCTAGCAATCCATCAACGCTGGAATACACGAACCACGTCTCCCCTTCACCTAATACACTATCCTCCTCTCAACTATATACATAAACAGGTCCTTGATTTCCACGTTTCATTCGAATTCATTACACGTGAATCAAATGTTGTGCACCTTTTTAAATAAAAATATCTTGATAACTAAAGGCAGTTCTATAAACAAAAGTACCTTTATAAATAAAAATTAATCTTATTCCCTTGATTTTTGCCATCACTCGGGTAAATAGATGAGATTCATTCACGTTTTTATCATGGCTTTTAAGACACCTTGATGCAGGTGGCGGGCTCTTGATCCGAAGAACTAGCCTTATCCTTTCTTGAACAGAACCTGACTGCGTCCCGTTCTCCAAGCGCCGTAAGATCAACCAGGCTGTGACAGAAATGTGGGTCAGGCTGTTGCTGCTGGGCAACAGTCTGGTTGACCTGGTAAGCACTAGACGAGCCAGCCTGGCTCAAGGCCGGGCTCTGGGAGTAGAAAAACTCTCGGAACTCATCGAAGGTACGTACTGATCCCTCCAGTTTTAGCGCTTTCCCATAATAATAATATTAATAACAATTTACCCTAAAATGTGTTGCACATCAGTAATCACTCCTCAGAGCTACAATTAAGACACTGGCAATAACACTGATTAATGAACCTGCTCCCGGAATTTTATCTCACAGTGTACGTTCGTATTTAATAAAGAGAACAAACATAATATAATAAACAGTATAAGTCGCACTGACAAACTTGATTTCTATTAAAGTCTACCTTATTCTTCTATTAACTTTATTATTATACTTTGTTGACACTTGACAGCAGCCAAAAGTGACGTTTTGGCTGTATGTTATAGTATTTTCCCCTTTTTGGCACTTGTATAAATTATATTCATGTGAACTGGATCGAGCATTCCCATGTTTATATTTTAAACACACAGTTAACTTATTTATCGCATCATAAATACAAACTATGTAAATTCACAGACATCGAGATAATCAAAATAATACTCGTACAATAATGCATATACATATGAAAGTGTCAGTTACCCTAGCAGTGATGCTGTACATTATTTTAACATGAATGGGTTATACTACCATGGTATCATGGGCAGGTCAAGACATATGGGTAAGTTCCCTTGCCCTCTGTTGCCCTTGTTAACCTACATTAAGTTGAATGTTGTGGGTCGCATCCTGGGAAATAGTCAAGTAGTACAAACGCCTGAGGAATTCAGAAGTCTCTCACATGAGAGAATACAGGATAAATAAACTATGAGAGTCGCGGGGCTAAATCTAACCCAACTCGGAAATATTTAAAGTTGTCTGTGCTTTTTCAGTCCTTCATAATCTCTCCGGTGTATGATGAAGGTGCTGTCCACCTGGAAAATATAAATGTCGGTAAACTCTAGACTCGGAAGCTTCTTTTTAACCTTCAGTGGTGAAGAATTAGACATGTGCAACACCTGGGTATCTTTATTTGTAGATGTATCGTCATCCAGTGAATTATCAATATAAATTCAAGGACATAATGTGAAGACGAGGTAATTGTCCCTTAGCCTGAGGGACTGATTACCACGTCCTTTTGTACACAGTTCTTCAGTCTTCACATTATGTCTTTGAATTTACCTTTGAAGAGTTTCGAGAGTATATCTACTCTCTGTGCCCGGCCATGGGCCAGGCTCGTCTGGTGCTTGCCTGGTCAACCAGGCTGTTGCCGATGGAGGCCCGCTGCCCCACATATCCATCACAGCCTGGTTGATAAAGCCACTGGATGGCGAAACGTCTACAAATAAAGGCACCCAGATGTTGAATATGTGTCTAATTCTTCATTTTATCGGTATTGTATATCATTCATGTACATCTTCAACGGTGTAAATCATTCCTGAGGCGCCGTGTACGTACCACTTTCTGATCAATAATAAAAGTTGGACTTTGTGACACGCGTCTCCCGTATGCTGCAATTTCATCACATTCGGTGGCTACCACCAATACGGTAGACAGTTACTAGAGTCACGTGACTGTAAACAAAACTATGTATCCACATACACACACTAACTACTCGCCATGGGTTCAAACCCCACCCGTTCCGTGGTTTGTTTTCAATCATGTTATAAAAACTATTTAAAAAATGTTAGATAATCGTGTACACACGTGAGCGTGTAGTCAAGCGTACATTAAGCTGGTTGTTTAGGTAACGATGTTGTACGATTTTCAGATTTAATTATTTTATACTGTATATTAATAATAATAATATGTCCGGTACCGCCAATATCAATATATTCAGTGGGCAAGAATTATATATGATAGCAATTCTTGGTAATTTTGACATCGTTGGATGTAAAATTGAACAAAAAGGCACAGTACCTTCACTGGAACAATACATAAATAACTCGCATAGAGGAAAGAGAAGGTTACAACGACGTTTAGGTCCCACTTGGACCATTCACAAAGTCACAATAACACAAAAGAGTGAGGGAGCTTCACTCTTTTGTGCCAGTGTGACCTGTAAATGGTCCAAATCGGACCGAAACGTCGTTGTAAGCCTCTCTCTGCTGTGAGTAATTTTTGTATAGGATAAAAGCTATTATCCTAACTCGGCTCTTTTCAAAGCTTCTCAGGACACCACCTCAGTCAGTTAGCACCCATGTGGTAGGTGAACAGCAACAGCAAGTGTAAGCTACAACCCAGGCACCTACATACTCTTTGATGAACAGGAGGAAGCAACAGGTGTGAGTAGACTTGCACCTACGTCTCAACCTCATTATTACTACTTACTACTCTTCTACATGTTACACCATCCATCTTCCTTCACCATTACAACACTTACCACCATCACATCATGTAATGTTGCGCACTTATAGCTCAGTGGTCAGAGCTTTCGGGGCACAACAAAGGTTTGCTACCCGGGCAAGATGAGACATATGACTAAGTGTTTTTTTATACATACTGCCCCAGAGAAACCTCTGGCTCACTTTACGGCTGACTACAATGACAACCCACAAACTAAAATTCTTTTTACTCCTAATGACTGCCTTTCCATCTCTTTTATTAATATCTCTCTCTCTCTCTCTCTCTCTCTCTCTCACACACACACACACACACACACACACACACACACACACGCACACACGTTAACTCCTACACATCCTTATTTGCGGATTCCAAAATAATGAGAAAGAGAGTGAAGAGGATGCAAGTCGGCTCTCAGATGAACTGGCTCGTCTTCAGGAGTGGTGAGATACATGGTTCCTGGAATTTAACTTCAGCAGAAGCAAAGTTATGAAGCAGTGAGGTGGAGAAAGAAGACCGGTAACACAACCATGTAAGGGTAAGGGAGCCTTTACCTTACACCGTTGACGGGTTTCGAGAGTTTTCCTACTCCCACAGCCCGGTAGTGCTTGCCTGATCAACCAGGTTGATGTTATATTCTCCAGTATTATCTGAAAAGTCACAGAGTTAAGCCCGTTGCAGAGAACAGAGCCTCCATGTTCCCCCATTTAAAATACTATTAAGAAGCTTGGTAGACGGTGCAAAATACCCCAATGAATACCAGGGGTGTATACTAAGGGAAACCTCAGTAAGTGTGAAGGGACCCAGACTTTTCGTGTCCTCCCCTCATACAAAAGAGGGATTGCCAATAGAGCCCTGGCTGTCTTCAAGAAGGAAATGGATAAGTTTCTCTGGTTAATGCCTAATCAGCCGGGCTGTGGTGTTGACGTTATGCTTCGTGCGGCTAGCGCCAACCGCCTGGTTGACGAAGCCATCCACCGTGAGACCTAGTCGAAGACCAAGCCGCGGGGGCGTTATCCCTCAGAACACATACCAGGTAGGTAAATAAAACAGGGATGCAAGAAGGAAGCATGGACGAAAATAACAAATAAGGCACAGGGTTATTGGGAAACATAGTAACATAAGGCTGGTCAAGAAGTGGAATGAAACTGAACATTGATAGCGCTAATAGATATCCAAGAATCAAAACAGATATCCAAGAATCCGATTAGGCACTTCACTTGGTCTTAAGTCGAGAGATAGGACGAAGAGGTCAAGCTAATTCCTTCTCCCTCCCAGCCCTCAATCGAATGCTCAAACAGGCACTTGTCAGGCACTTGTGACATTTTACAGTTGCATTTGTGTCCATTTACCTAACATTTTCTCAAAAATTCTACCATTATTACCAACGGGTAATTACTAAAACGTTATTACACATCACAGAGACACGAGAGACAATCTGACGACTCTGCAGAGTAAGAGGGAGAGGATATGTTTAACACTGCTATATTCAGGAAGATACTACTAAGTGGAAGACACACACAAAATCTGCGCTCTAAAACAACACTCGCCTGGACAGCTGCGATCGTCGACTACCAGGACAAGTGAGCTCTCGCAGCCAGTTAGTCTACCAACGAGTGACTCAGGATATGTTTAAGAATTATAAAATCGAAAAAGGCATCGACATGGTTGACAGAGGAGGGATGTTCGAGTAGAGGACCAGGAACAAGGTAGCCACGGGTGAGCCACTGGGATATCAGAAATTATTTACATATCCAGTCTCAGGGTAGTTGAAAGGTGGAATGAAAGGAGGGAGGTAATTCAAAACGCAGATTCAAGAGTAGTTAGTATGGGGCCTAAGATGTCGGAAACTAGTACTGCCGCAGAAGATTAAGCGCCAATATTCTACTCCAGCAAGTAAGACAAGGAATACATACCTCGGCGAGTACTATCATAAACAAAGATAATGTTACACTGCCTGAGAGAGAGAGAGAGAGAGAGAGAGAGAGAGAGAGAGAGAGAGAGAGAGAGCCATCCTAGGATGACTCGCGTCTAGAACATGTTCGTACATCATAATGACATCAACGAAATAAAAATCAGTTGGCCAAGTGAAATTACTGGCCCACAGATGTTTCCAACTTTATCCTGTTCCCTATATGTATATCTCATAACAATAAAAAGGTTTTCAAATGAACTGCTGTACGTAACAGCTCTTAGCTTGTAAATAAATTTAGGAACCCTTAACCTAACCTTGTAAAATCTTGTATAGAGAGAGAGAGAGAGAGAGAGAGAGAGAGAGAGAGAGAGAGAGAGAGAGAGAGAGAGAGGGGGGGAGTGACACTCCTGGGAGAAACACCTACACTGCCAGAGTTCATTACCTTTGTAAATTGTGAGTTCATTACCTTTGTAAATTGTGAGTTCATTACCTTTGTAAATTGTGAGTTCATTACCTCTGTAACTTGCTCAGCTATCAAAACTTTGGAGTCCACTCCCTGGACCAATTATGTACCTCTGTAATCTTTTGACTACCGCCCACAGGATGGGTATGGGGTGCATAATAAACATATTAAACTAACTAACTGCCAGAGAAAGACAGAACCAGAGAGAGATTAACAGAGACAAAGTAAAGAGAGAGCAGAGAACGCCAAAACCACAAAGAGACAAAAATACAAAAAAAAAAAAAAAAAAAAAAAAAAAAAACCCAGGGAGTGAGAGCGAGGGCTGGTTATCACCCTGGAAGACGTTATCACTTGCGCAGACATAACGCTGCGTCAGCACTTCATGACCTATCAGCAGATCAATGTTTTCTTTGGCCTCTCCACAGAATATATTATCATCAATGAGCAAACGGCAGTGACGCGCACATTCTCCGTGGTATTCAACAAGAACTGCGGATTCTCCTTAGGCAAATGGACACATCTGAATCCTTGGGATATTAAAAGCTTCGTTTCTGCTGGTCTGGAACTTTATGAAGCCTCATGGTGAGGCTTAAGCTTCCGGATGGCGAAATGTAGCCTAAATAAACATCTGAACATTACTAATATGTTCATTTATCTAAAGTGGCTCGTATACAGATAACCCGGGACAGTACCGGCGAACATCGTCCGATCCAGACAACCCGCACATAAGTGACAAACACTTACAACGAAGTTCTGGTCCGACTTGGTAAGAAACATCGTCATAAGTTTCATTCTCCTACGAGCGGGTTATTTGTGTATTGTTCCAATCACGGTATTGCACCTATTTATTCTTTCCAACATAAATATACCTCGCATATTTTCAGCTGGGAGGTCTAAAACAACGATGTATGTAGTGTATGGAGTCACAGGCTCGAAAAATTACCTTCGCTTCCATCTACCACTGAAATAATTACCAGTTAAAAACTGTCTTAATGTAAGCAAACCACGGAACGGGTTGAGTCTGAACCCATGGCGATTTAGTCGTAAAACTCCGGGCCAGTGCGTAAGTTTTAGGACCCACTCGCCATAGGTTCAAACCTCAACCGTTCCGTGGTTTGTTTACAATTGTGTTATTATGACTTCGTGAGTTATGTCGGAAAGTAGAAGGTATAACAATTCTGACACTATGGATGAATCGCCTAAAACTAGGTATGGATCCCAAACTAGTGTTACCTTTCTTTGATGAGTTTAAGAATTTTTCTAGTGCCGGAGCCCGGCCCTGGGCAAGGCTCGTCTGGCGCTTGCCTGGTCAACTAGGCTGTTGCTGCTGGTGACCCGGAGCTCCACATAACCATCACAGCCTGGTTGACCTGGCACCTGGTGAAGATACTTATCCAGTTTCCTCTTGAAGGCTTCTACACTTGTCCCAGCAGTGTTTCTGATATCTTACGGTAAAATGCTGAATAGTCCGGGGCCACGGATGTTGATACAGTGTTCTCTTAGTGTGCCCCTCATAGCTACCCTCATTATCAAAATAAGTAAGGTGATAAATGAGATATTTGAGCAAAAATTGTCAGTCGTGACAAAAGTCGACTGATGGACTGAACACTTGACTCCAGGCTGAGGATCTGATTACCTCAAACTCCTACTCATCTTAAAACTTTCTCTGCATTGGACTGAAGAAGCCACTGCGTGACGAAACGTTTCCAGAATAAAGATACACAAATGTTGCACAAGTGTCTCATTCAACAATATGTCGGTTTTGTAAATCATTTATTCACTCTATAAGGTGCGTACACTGCGTGCCACAGTGACTGCACGAAATGATCATGGGGAATTGCGCATCAGGAACAAGGCCCAGCACACTTCGTTACCTTAAAGCCATAAATTCAGCACCAGTGTTGGGAAGGCTGGGGTTTCCCTCTAGCGGCAATGCAAGTCTGGCGAAATTCGGTCCACGTTTCCATAATGAAGCTGCAAATTTCACGGCATTTGGAATACTAATTAATGAATGGAGAGAAAAATGATCAGTTCTGTTGACTTGGAAAATTACCTTACTGGAGTGTATCTGATTTATTAAAACTTTTTTTAATCTGCAAGTTGAAAAAATAACAATTATCCAGAAATTAATTAAAAAAACAGAGAAACGCAGAAAAATTTTCTTGATAACATTAGTAATTATTATTTTTCGTATTTTACGAAAGTGGATTTAGAATATTTAATAAGAACATATTGTAACTTTTTATTTTTCTCTGCACATGTTACAAAAGTAAACAAAACTGTAATACAAAAGTGAGAGGTGAATATCCAGGTGTCCATACCTGTCTCTTGGCTCAGTAACTGCACGTGTAAACACATGTGTAAACACTTGAGTCAACACCTGAGTAAATACGTGTAGAGGGTTTTCCCGAGGCGGGACACAGAGGAGGCAGGACGTTCAAACACACAAGTTCAGACTAAATTACCCCTTTCAGTGCTTCTATTTTCCGCTATTTCCGGGAGACTATCCTACGTGACTAACTGATAGTAAGGACTATCCGCCAGACTACCCTGCTTACCACTTACTGGGGCACTCTTACTCTTTATTCTCCCATTATGAACCCCCATTCCTGGAAGCACAGCTCTTAAACCTCAGTACGAGGCACAGCTCTTAAACCTCAGTACGAGGCACAGCTCTTAGACCTCAGTACGAGGCACAGCTCCTAAACCTCAGTACGAGGCACAGCTAAACCTCAGTACGAGGCGCAGCTCCTAAACCTCAGCACGAGGCACAGTTCCTAAACCTCAGCAAGAGGCACAGCTCTTAAACCTCAGTACGAGGCACAGCTCTTAAACCTCAGTACGAGGCACAGCCCCTAAACCTCAGTACGAGGCACAGCTCCTAAACCTCAGTACGAGGCGCAGCTCCTAAACCTCAGTACGAGGCACAGCTCCTAAACCTCAGTACGAGGCGCAGCTCCTAAACCTCAGTACGAGGCGCAGCTCCTAAACCTCAGTACGAGGCGCAGCTCCTAAACCTCAGTACGAGGCACAGCTCCTAAACCTCAGTACGAGGCGCAGCTCCTAAACCTCAGTACGAGGCGCAGCTCCTAAACCTCAGTACGAGGCGCAGCTCCTAAACCTCAGTACGAGGCACAGCTCCTAAACCTCAGTACGAGGCGCAGCTCCTAAACCTCAGTACGAGGCACAGCTCCTAAACCTCAGTACGAGGCACAGCTCTTAAACCTCAGTACGAGGCACAGCTCCTAAACCTCACTACGAGGCACAGCTAAACCTCAGTACGAGGCACAGCTCCTAAACCTCAGTACGAGGCACAGCTCCTAAACCTCAGTACGAGGCACAGCTCCTAAACCTCAGTACGAGGCACAGCTCCTAAACCTCAGTACGAGGCACAGCTCCTAAACCTCAGTACGAGGCACAGCTCCTAAACCTCAGTACGAGGCACAGCTCCTAAACCTAAGTACGAGGCGCAGCTCCTAAACCTCAGTACGAGGCACAGCTCCTAAACCTCAGTACGAGGCGCAGCTCCTAAACCTCAGTACGAGGCACAGCTCCTAAACCTCAGTACGAGGCACAGCTCCTAAACCTCAGTACGAGGCACAGCTCCTAAACCTCAGTACGAGGCGCAGCTCCTAAACCTCAGTACGAGGCGCAGCTCCTAAACCTCAGTACGAGGCACAGCTCCTAAACCTCAGTACGAGGCGCAGCTCCTAAACCTCAGTACGAGGCGCAGCTCCTAAACCTCAGTACGAGGCACAGCTCCTAAACCTCAGCACGAGGCACAGCTCCTAAACCTCAGCACGAGGCACAGCTCCTAAACCTCAGCACGAGGCACAGGTCCTAAACCTCAGTACGAGGCGCAGTTCCTAAACCTCAGTACGAGGTGTAGCTCCTAAACCTCAGTACGAGGTGTAGCTCCTAAACCTCAGTACGAGGCACAGCTCCTAAACCTCAGCACGAGGCACAGCTCCTAAACCTCAGTACGAGGCACAGCTCCTAAACCTCAGCACGAGGCACAGCTCCTAAACCTCAGTACGGGGCACAGCTCCTAAACCTCAGTACGAGGCGCAGCTCCTAAACCTCAGTACGAGGCGCAGCTCCTAAACCTCAGTACGAGGCACAGCTCCTAAACCTCCCTACGAGGCACAGCTCCTAAACCTCAGTACGAGGCGCAGCTCCTAAACCTCCCTATGAGGCACAGCTCCTAAACCTCAGTACGAGGCGCAGCTCCTAAACCTCAGTACGAGGCGCAGCTCCTAAACCTCCCTATGAGGCACAGCTCCTAAACCACAGTACGAGGAACAGCTCCTAAACCTCAGTACGAGGCGCAGCTCCTAAACCTCAGTACGAGGCACAGCTCCTAAACCTCCCTATGAGGTACAGCTCCTAAACCTCAGTACGAGGCACAGCTCCTAAACCTCCCTATGAGGCACAGCTCCTAAACACCCCTTACCAAGAGGCATTGCTAGTGAACTCCCTTTCCCACGGGGCACTTCTCCTGAACTCCATGTCCCACGGCGCACTGCTCATGGTCCACCCTTCCCAAGGGGCACTGCTCATGATCCCCCATTCCATGGGGCACTGCTCCTGAACCCCATTCCCACGGGACACTGCTCCTGAACCCCCTTCCCACGGGGCACTGCTCCTGAACCCCCTTCCCACGGGGCACTGCTCCTGAACCCCCTTCCTACGTGGCACTGCTCCTGAATCCCCCTTCCTACGTGGCACTGCTCCTGAACCTCCCTACGTGGCACTGCTCCTGAACCCCCCTTCCTACGTGGCACTGCCCCTGAACCTCCCTACGTGGCACTGCTCCTGAACCTCGCTACGTGGCACTGCTCCTGAACCTCCATACGTGGCACTGCTCCTGAATCCCCTTCTTACGTGGCACTGCTCCTGAATCCCCCTTCCTACGTGGCACTGCTCCTGAATCCCCCTTCCTACGTGGTACTGCTCCTGAACCCCCCTTCCTACGTGGCACTGCTCCTGAACCCCCCTTGCTACGTGGCACTGCTCCTGAACCCCCCTTGCTACGTGGCACTGCTCCTGAACCTCCCTTCCTACAGGGCACTGCTCCTGAACCTCCCTTCCTACGGGACACTGCTCCTGAACCTCCCTTCCTACGGGACACTGCTCCTGAACCTCCCTTCCTACGGGACACTGCTCCTGAACCTCCCTTCCTACGGGACACTGCTCCTGAACCTCCCTTCCTACGGGACACTGTTCCTGTACCACCCTTCCTACGGGGCACTGCTCCTGAACCTCCCTTCCTACGTGGAACTGCTCCTGAACCCTCCTTCCTACGTGGCACTGCTCCTGGACCCCCTTTCCTACGTGGCACTGCTCCTGAACCTCCCTTCCTACGTGGAACTGCTCCTGAAACCCCCTTCCTACGTGGCACTGCTCCTGAACCCCCTTTCTTACGGGGCACTGCTCCTGAATCTCCCTTCCTACGGGGCACTGCTCTTGAACCACCCTTCCTACGGGTCACTCCTCCTGAACCACCCTTCCTACGGGTCACTGCTCCTGAACCACCCTTCCTACGGGTCACTGCTCCTGAACCTCCCTTCCTACGGGACACTGCTCCTGAACCTCCCTTCCTACGGGACACTGCTCCTGAACCTCCCTTCCTACGGGACACTGCTCCTGAACCTCCCTTCCTACGGGACACTGCTCCTGAACCTCCCTTCCTACGGGACACTGTTCCTGAACCACCCTTCCTACGGGACACTGCTCCTGAACCACCCTTCCTACGGGGCACTGCTCCTGAACCTCCCTTCCTACGGGACACTGCTCCTGAGCCTCCCTTCCTACGGGGCACTGCTCCTGAACCTCCCTTCCTACAGGACACTGCTCCTGAACCTCCCTTCCTACGGGACACTGTTCCTGAACCACCCTTCCTACGGGACACTGTTCCTGAACCACCCTTCCTACGGGACACTGCTCCTGAACCTCCCTTCCTACGGGACACTGCTCCTGAACCTCCCTTCCTACGGGACACTGCTCCTGAACCTCCCTTCCTACGGGACACTGCTCCTGAACCTCCCTTCCTACGGGACACTGCTCCTGAACCTCCCTTCCTACGGGACACTGCTCCTGAACCTCCCTTCCTACGGGACACTGCTCCTGAACCCCTTCTTCCCACTCATTCACATCCACTCAACTATATATTCAATCTTTATCAAAAGCTATCCAAAAATTATCGCTACAATGACACTACTCTGGAGTAAGTTTCACTCGTCTACAACTCTATAGATAAACCAGTGCTTTTCTACATCCTTCCTCAATCTAGATTTATCTAACTAATCCATTGTTGCGAGTCTTGTTCGCTATTTCCGACATAGTATTCAATTCCCCTTTATTCCGGTTTTCCATTTATACACTTCAATCACATCCTTACAAATTGTACATCTTTCCAGAAAGTACAAAGTCAGTATCTTCAGCGAATTATTGTAGGAAAAGTTTTTGATACATGATATCAATGTCATCGTCATTTTCTGTATGTCTGCCAAAGTATCCATGTCCATTTTGTAATATGGAGACCAGAACTGAGCAGCATAATCTAACTGAGGCCTTACCGACGATATAACCTCCTATCACTTATTCGCCTTAATATGAAGCTAAGACTTTAATTAGCTTTACTGTGAGCACTTACGGCTCTAGATTTCTGCTAGTCAGAACTGCTGAGTCTTTCTCGCGTTCAGTTTTATTAAGATCTGTATAATTTAGTTTGCAAGGTTCACTGCCATTTTCTTTTCCCAGGATTAGACTCTTACATTTATCCGCATTAATCTGCATCTACCACTCGTCGGACCAAAACATCAATCTATATACAAATAATTTCCTCATCAGAAATTATTTGTAGGCTTATTTTAAAGTGTCATTGGCAAATTTGTTTATTTCATCATGCACATCGTTGATGTATAAGGTGACGAACAAGAGACTTAACACTGATTCCTGTGGCACGCCAACTAGTAACTGAGTCTCCTATTCTGATTTCACCCTATTTATGCAAAGTCTCTCCTACTTATCGGTCAAACATACCTCGATCTAGAAAATTTCTTCTATACAGTATGCTGCTACTTTCTTCGTTAGTCTTCTGTGTAGAACTCTATTAAACTACTGATATCTATATATACAAAATCGTATTCTGTATCAGTCTATCATCGGAAATACCTTAGTGAAAAAGGTTTGTAGATTCTTAAGGTAAAAATACAACATTGCTGAACCTTGCTGAGGCTGCCTCTAATATCAGATTTATAAGAAATGGAACTGGTGTCATACCAGATGTCCCTGTTTTTATTTCTCACAAAAATGATATTGGAGTCAGCCTCAACATATCACAATGCATCTTTCAAGGTGGCTTCTAACAGCATCTGCAATTACCGATTCAATTAACTCTCCCGAAATTGATGTTAGACTAATCAATCTATAAACTGAAGCTAAGGACCTATCTGAGGGTCTAGCTATTATGATACCCGTTTGTGATAATCTGCTGAAGAGATTAGCAATTGGTTTGCTAAGTTCCACCATGCATTATTTTACAACGCTTAAAAATAATTCATCAAGCCTGAGGACTGGTTTTAATCTGAGGACCGTGCACTTTTCCCTCCAGCTCTGTATATTTTATTTCTGGGATTTCATGTGTATATCTTGAGAAGAAAAAAAAAGATTAAAAATTAGTGTTAAAAATGGTACACATTTCTTTTTCAATAAGAAGACTTATATATTTTTCCCTATTCTTATTTCTCTAAACCTGAAAGAAACCTTTTCGCTTGATCTCTGATTCCCTTTCAATTGTACTCTTTCTATTTTCTTATTTTTTTTCTTTCTCTGTTAAACTTTTCATACCCTTAGAGGACATGCAGCCAAACAAATTACTTGTCTGGGTGATGAATGTTACCTGGCACTCGAATCGGCATGACAATCTATGTAAAAATTAATGTGCTCCAATGTAGAGCTGTTCATATTTTATTAAATTCGTAATTCCTGGACACATCTTTAAAATGTTCATGGTATAGTGGTCAACAAACATGCCGTACCACAAGACACACACGGGATCGACACCACAGAATTTTTTTCATTTTCATATATGCCAGCCAGTTCTTACTGTAATCAATATTTTTCTAAGCATAAAGCAATATATATAAGGAAGTAAATAAAGGCCCACCAACATTCTTCTTAAATTACCGTTGTGTTGCAGTGCCTGACAAGCGTGAATTTTCAGTGACAGACACTGCAACACAACGGTATCTTCACACTGACAGACACTGCAACACAACGGTATCTTCACATTAAGAAAAAAAACAGTAAATAATTAAAAATATACGCTATACAACATTACTAAGTCTATACAAAATATCGTATTTGACGTACGAAGTAAAAGCTTTAGAAAGAAGGATTTAGACGGTGTTTGGAGAGAGGATCGAGGGGAATCTCTTCCTCCAGTAATAAATCGTCCACGATAAATCAAATCTCTTGGTGCTTAGTAAACCCGGGAGAGCCACTATATTTACACACCCACACCTTAACTTACAAAATTACCGCTGCTGTCGCTGTCTAATGGTAGTGTTTCCTTTCAAGTGAGAACTTATGGTGACACGCTAATGATGATGACAGCGACTGACCTGTGAACCTCGCTAGAGACCAGATATACATAGCCCCGCACACCACCAAGTTACGACTAGTCAAACCAGCTATTACGATATTGTAGTCTTGACTTGATGTAAGCCAGCTAGCTGGTTTGTTGACTATGACTTGCTGGCAGGATAGCAGTCAACTGCAGGGGAACCTAGGTTAGATGGTTAAGCGTGCCGACTATCGCCGTCATTCAAGTTGAAATCGCCCATTATTTTCTATAACTCTCTGTCTCTTAGTAACGTCTTGATACACGTCTTATTCAATGGCTCCTTAAAGGAGATATCATTGATACTATGGCTGGGATCCGCTTTTTTCCCATTCTATGGCTGGGACCCGATGATTTCCATCCTATGGCTGGGACCCAATGATTTACATCCTATGGCTGGGACCCGCTGGTTTCCATCCTATGGCTGGGGCCCAATGATTTACATCCTATGGCTGGGACTCGCTGATTTCCATCTTATGGCTGGGACCCACAAATTCCAGTCACATGTCAGAGACGCAGATGACTGCTGTCAGACTACCTGGATGCAGTTAGCCCCTATGGTTTGGGAGCGGCAGGTCGCTCACACGGTGGTCGTTTTTTAATGTAAAACAAACAAAAAATGTTACTAATGGCTACTATGGCAGTAGCACATCAACAGCATCTTTGCAAAAATCTGTTCCAGTGAGGCCGCTGCCGAACCTGAGACCGAGCCCAAGAGCCAGAAAAACTCTAGGTTGGACCATCACTTCTGGCCTGTAGACGGCCTTTGAAAGCGGCTAGATAATCCGCTTTCATAATCTTAGATGCATTTTAATCTCTAGCAGATTAATACAAGAATAAACTCCCAGTGTATATACACTGAGAATGACACTTCTCCAGAATAGCAAATCACTGGATTAATTTAATGACTCAGTCACTACCTCCTCCATTAATGTCGCTACTACTCCAGCAGAATGAATGACACTTCCCCCATTATGGGAGTCACTCCAACCTATTTTATTGGTATTACTTCCCTATACTGCACGTCACTACTACTACTACTACTACTACTACTGCTACTGCTACTGCTGCTGCTGCTGCTGCTGCTGCTGCTGCTATCACCGTATAACCACAACTGCAATACCAAATACGTTACTGTAACTTATTATGAAAGCAAGTTCTTCTGTCGAATACAAAGGCGACTACAATACTGGAGCTAGATGAAGAGACTGAAGTGTTCAGTCCCTCAGCCTTGACAGAAATTGTGCAGTTCTACAATGTTGATCAGTGATCAACGTCATGGAACGCAATGACTTCTATCAAGACAGAGAGCTTGAATACACGGTGGACAAAGACAGGATGTTCCAGAGATTGGACACAGTAACAAGGGGACACAGTTGGAAGCTGAAGACACAGATGAATCACAGGGATGTTAGGAAGTATTTCTTCAGCCACAGAGTAGTCAGTAAGTGGAATAGTTTGGGAAGCGATGTAGTGGAGGCAGGATCCATACATAGCTTTAAGCAGAGGTATGATAAAGCTCACGGCTCAGGGAGAGTGACCTAGTAGCGATCAGTGAAGAGGCGGGGCCAGGAGCTCGGACTCGACCCCCGCAACCTCAACTAGGTGAGTACAACTAGGTGAGTACCTCAATCTCCTCAACTGTCGTCAGTATTTTAGCCACTTTTGTATTCGACTGAAGAAGCCTGCTGCGCTGGCGAAACGTTTCGGAATTAAGGATACAAAAGTGTTGAACATGTATCTTTTTTATAAACCAGACTGGCTGGCTTTTCTGGGTTAACCTTGGACCTAAGTTAGGTTAGGTAGGTAAGGTTTGTCAGGAAACAGAACAAGTGTTTACTGACGAGGGTCTTAGTCATATGATGACCCGCAGCTGGAGTTTTTGGTTATCTGACCGAAGCCTTCCACTGGCTTACCGGTCCACCCCTTTAAAAATTATGGTGAACCTAGGTTAAAAACTCTCCGGGGTTAATGAGCTAAATTGTTCTTTCCAAGAACAGGAGAGTGACACAAATTAGGTAAGTAATAACATACACGCAGTCTGTAAACACAACTATACAAACATTTCTAAATATCTTTGGGAACAGCTGTGGCAGCAAGCACCTGCACATATGTTCAGCCTCATATTGTACTGGTGCAGTGAGCCAATATGAATAAAACAATATAGAAAATACTGATATTAATATATAAATATGCAACAGCAATACTGGCAGTGGCAGCACCACCACCGTATATCCCCCACCACCACAACCACTACTATTACCACTACCACAACCATCACTACTGTTGCCACTATTACCACAACCACCACTATTGTCACCACTATCACCAACACTGCTACCGTTACCACTACTTCCACCACCACCACTTACCACTACTAATACCACCACAACCACCCCTCACTACCACCACCACTACGACTCCCACGACAACCACCACCACCTCATCCCTCACGTTGGAGACTAAAACACGTGCCACAAAACGCTAGTTTCGTAGCTAGTAACTTACAATATTGATATCTGGTATCAAAATACATAACTACCTGCGATTGTTGAGGAATTTAACACGGGCAACACCTGAGCATCTTTATCTGAAGACAATATGCCAACCAGTGGCTTCCTCAGTTCCACAGAGATGATATAAAAAGACAGTAGAAGTTTAGGTAATCAGTCCTTCAGTCTAGCAGCCGGTATTCAGTACTTCAGTCTTGAGGAAAGTATCAATAAGGACATAGGTTGGCAAAACGTCTTCAAATGAAGATACTCAGATGTTGCATATGTGTCTAATTCCTCATCTAGTCGCTATTGTATTGATACATATTATAATAGCGATATGTACTGTTATTATGGTGAGACACACACCGCGAATACATCAGTGACTGAGGTAGATACATACCTCATACTACACCAGATGACGATACCATTAAAGTTAGCCTATACTCAGCAACATATTGTGACGGTATACAATACCGACAAGTTGATAAATAAGATACCTGTGCAACACTTGAGCATCATCTCTATTCCCCAAGTGTTGCACATGTGTCTTCCTCAAGAACACTAGCAGCAACAACCCTAACTCTGTCTTCCTTCCATCCCTACTTTCTTCATATCTTCATCTCTCATTTTTTTCTTTCCTACCTTAGGTATCTCCTTTCTTTCATCTCTCTTTCTTCCTTCCTATCTTCCGTCTCTCTTCTCTTCCTTTCTATCTTCCATCTCTTCCTTCCTTCTTCTCTTCCTCCCTATCTTTCATCTTTCCTTCCTTCCTATCTTCCATCTCTTCTTCCTTCCTGTCTTCCATCTCTCCTTCCTTCCTATCTTCCATCTCTCCTTCCTTCCTATCTTCCATCTCTCCTTCCTTCCTGTCTTCCATCTCTTCCTTCCTTCCTATCTTCCATCTCTCCTTCCTTCCTATCTTCCATCTCTCCTTCCTTCCTGTCTTCCATCTCTCCTTCCTTCCTATCTTCCAACTCTCCTTCCTTCCTCTCTTCCATCTCTCCTTCCTTCCTATCTTCCATCTATTCTTCCTTCCTATCTTCTATCTATTCTTCCTTCCTGTCTTCCATCTCTTCCTTCCTATCTTCCATCTCTCCTTCCTTCCAGTCTTCCATCTCTTCCTTCCTTCCTGTCTTCCATATCTTCTTCCTTCCTATCTTCCATCTCTTCCTTCCTTCCTAGGACCTCCCGACACTAACCTCACCTTCCTTCAACCCTCCCAGTGGTATAAGGAAAGCCAAGTTGCTAGCAACACTTTTATTAATGACTCCAAAAATAAAGGTGCCTCTATTTAATGAACAAACAAGGCAACAAAAAGAGGGATTCAGTAAATAATTCTTGCACCAAAAAAATCTAAATAAAAAATAGCTCCCAAACTGGACAATTTAAAGAAAAAATTTACACATTTTTTTTAAATATGATGAGTTTTGTAAGATATTAATCCATATTGATGAATAAATCATGAATCATACGAATAAAATCATACGTCTCGTGCAGAATACTGCCTTGGAATAGGTCGCGGGGGCGTTGACCCCCGGAACACCCTCTAGGTAGGCAGACCATAGATTGTAAGTATCCCAAGAAATGGACACAAGTGCAACTAATGTGACATTTTACTGTGCCAATGTTTCGCTCTCCAGGAACTTTGTCAAGCCGTAACGGCTTGACAAAGTTCCAGGAGAGCGAAACGTTGCCACAATAAAATGTCACATTAGTTGCACTTGTGTCCTTTTACTTTACATATTGTCGGTAACTCTACCAACATATATATAGCCCAAGAAAGTAGCGGGACTCCTTCGGTTGTAGTCCTTTGGTCCTTCCCTAGTGAGCCACAACATTAAACTCAGTTGTAATGAGACTTGCCCATATGTGTCGACCCGGCCAAGATTCGAATCCTGGCGCTTTAGGCTGTGAGCCGAACGTTCTACTACTCAGCTGTCTCTGGAAGTAGAAAAACTCCCGGAACTCATCAAAGGTATACTAACTGCCGTTCAGCAGTTAGTATGCTAACAAAAATTAAAAGCTAATTTGTACTCGGAGTGGTAAGATAACCCTATCTTAGAGATGCTGTTGTAGGTTATACAAATACACGAGTAGGTGTGGGTGGTTGTGAATTGGACCTGCCTAGCATGGGGCAGTAGACTTGCTGCAGTGCTCCTTTATGTTTTTAAAACCCTCTAATAATACTGCTGATGATATTATTATAACACGTTGCGCCTCACCTCTCCAGGTTACTTTCGACAACGTCTCATCCAGTGTGAAGTGAGATACTAGTGCACTGACATGATATTTTACTGAGAAAATGTTTCGTCATGAATGATTTCTTCAGCACCGATGAAACAACTGTGGCGAAACGTTTCCTTTATAAATTTTCTAATACTGTACATGTGCCTAATTTCCTTAGTGTTGTGTACCATGTCTTACCCTCCCCCCCCATTGTTTTATGGGAAATAAGGTCGTAGGTAAGAATAATTCGTGTAAAAGGACATAAGTGCAACTAATGTGATATTTTACTGAGGCAACATTTCGCTCTCCAGGAGCTTTGTTAAGCCGTCACGTTACGTAACGGTTTGACACAGCTCCTGGAGAGCAAAACTTTGCCACAATAAAATGTCGCATTAGTCGCACGTGTGACCTTACATCTTACACAATAGAGGTAACTCTGACGTTATCAGTCCGTTAGTCTTGGTGGGAGGTGGTCAGTCCCTCAAAATTAGTGACACAAGCCAGGCAGCTCAGACTCTCACAACCATCCTTACTTAGCTCTCCACATACCATAAACTTTTTTAATCATTCACGTTTGGCAAGACAGCTGTTACACGAATAATGGCGAATGTCCTTCCTTCTCTTGGTCACCCCACTCTGGTGAGAAACTGACCAAGTGGTATATATATACATATATTTTTTTAACTTTTTAAGAGGCGACGACTCGGTGACAGTTTAGTGTTATCACTTGAAGTATATTTCATATGAAAATTAAATCGATGCAGTGAGTGGGCTCTCTCTGAGTTAGTTTTCTTTTTAGCGTACAAAAAAATTAGCTAAAATCATGTTCCGTTGAAGGTAGACGAGGTGCTTGTTTCTCCAGTGTGGCGTGTTCAAGGTCAGTGTGGCGTGTTCTAGGTCAGTGTGGCGTGTTCAAGGTCAGTGTGGCGTGTTCAAGGTCAGTGTGGCGTGTTCTAGGTCAGTGTGGCGTGTTCTAGGTCAGTGTGGCGTGTTCAAGGTCAGTGTGGCGTGTTCAAGATCACTGTGGCGTGTTCAAGGTCAGTGTGGCGTGTTCAAGGTCAGTGTGGCGTATTCTAGGTCAGTGTGGCGTGTTAATGGTCAGTGTGGCGTGTTCAAGGTCAGTGTGGCGTATTCTAGGTCAGTGTGGCGTGTTAATGGTCAGTGTGGCGTGTTCAAGATCACTCTAGGTCAGTGTGGCGTATTCTAGGTCAGTGTGGCGTGTTAATGGTCAGTGTGGCGTGTTCAAGGTCAGTGTGGCGTATTCTAGGTCAGTGTGGCGTGTTAATGGTCAGTGTGGCGTGCTAAAGGTCAGTGTGGCGTGTTCAACACAAATGTAGTGTGTTCAAGATCAGTGGTGTGTGTTCAAAACCAGTGTAGTGTTCAGTCCCGAAACTTTTAATTGACATTACAATACCAAAAACAAAAAAACAAAATCAGGAATGAGTTTTCTTGCAGAAAACACTAAAACGATTTACATTTTGCTTGTGGTGAGAGCTCGGCCTAAACAACAGCCAGATTAATTAGATCATCAAGAATAAGACGCGGTCTGGGACCAGGCCGTGGGGGGCGATGACCCCAGGAATCAACAACAAATTAACAAAAGGTGGACAAAATCGAGCATTGAAAAGCAAATGTACAGGATACTCGGAGGAATTGGCAAGACAGATCGAGAAAGATTGAAATCATGGGACATAAATGGCGACAGATCAAGTGTTTCACAGGGAAGTTAGAAAGTAATTTGTCTCGTGGTAGTAGGAACGAGGAATTTAGTAGAAGTGGTGCGGGCAAACATCCATTCACAGGTTTACAACCAGGTATGACAGGGTTCAGAGCTCAGAAATGAACAATACTGGTCACTGAAAGGGAAACAGGCAGCCCTCAAGACCAAGAGCTTTCTCTCAACAAAGATTACGATGCATGTCTACATACTTCCATACGTATATTCTAGCATATAAACTCGCTTGAAATATGCATGTAAGTATCATAAGTTTTTTTATTCAGAGAGTTTATTTCCGCTAGCATACAGTGCCCTGGGGTATCCCAGATAATCACATTCAATCCCAAGGAACGTATCTCCAACTCTTTGGATCAAAAGCCCTTCACTGTTGTCAAGGCACCTCCCTTGAAAAGCTCACCAAGTAAAAAGATAAAATGAGCTACAAAAGAATGAGACAATCAGTAATAGTAACAATAACAATAATAATAATAATAATAATAATAATAATAATAATAATAATAATAATAATTTTTTCTGCACTGAACATTTAGGGTAACATCAACATAGGCAACTTAGGTTCAAGTTAAGCCTTTAATGTTCCTGTAGCTGGTGAACCTTCAACGGAATATTTCACAATATCCTGAGTTCCACATTGCCCTACCCCAAGTCTCCCAGGTCAGGCTGACACTACCCAAGTCTCCCAGGTCAGGCTGACACTACCCAAGTCTCCCAGGTCAGGCTGACACTACTCAAGTCTCCCAGGTCAGGCTGACACTACTCAAGTCTCCCAGGTCAGGCTGACACTACTCAAGTCCCCCAGGCCAGGAAGGCACTACTCAAGTCTCCCAGATCAGGCTGACACTACTCAAGTCCCCCAGGCCAGGAAGGCACTACTCAAGTCTCCCAGGCCAGGAAGGCACTACTCGAAGTCTCCCAGGTCAGGCTGACACTACTCAAGTCTCCCAGGCCAGGAAGGCACTACTCAAGTCTCCCAGGTCAAGCGACAAATTTCAACACTTGTATGAGCACCATCCTGCGTGATGGAATATGACAGAGAAACATAGCTACCTTCCATTAGTTAGTTAGTTTAATATGTTTATTATGCACCCCATACCCATCCTGTGGGCGGTAGTCAAAAGATTACAGAGGTACATAATTGGTCCAGGGACTGGACTCCAAAGTTTTGATAGCTGAGCAAGTTACAGAGGTAATGAACTCACAATTTACAAAGGTAATGAACTCACAATTTACAAAGGTAATGAACTCACAATTTACAAAGGTAATGAACTCCAGGTAAGTCTGGTCACAATCATGACAAGTTACAAGGCTACCTTCCATTAACAATGTGTATCTATCACATAAAATAGGGAAGCAGCACAATGCTAATATATCCGACTTTCCTAAACATAAAAAAAATATTTCCGTCTCCTCCCCACAACACCGTCCTGAAGAGACCCTCAATGTATGCAAGGGTAATGACAGCTATTTTTCCAGGCGAGGGAGATGAGGGGAAGTGATGCGAAGGGGGACGTGTGCTGGAGAGGTGTGGGGTATTGGGGACGAGGGAAAATGGGGGTTTCTGGCAGGCTGGGAGTTAGAGAATAAAATTTTTTATTTTGTTTAGCAAAATTGGACACATCAGCAATGTGCTGCTAGCTATGTTTTCCCTGTCATATCCCATCACAATAAAATGTATTTTATAATTAACTTCAGTTGGACAATGAGTTTATCGTCATTTCAGTAAGAGCTCAGCAACTACAGGAGATTCGAAGGATTCCTTTCCAGCAGAGCTGGAGTTACTATTACTTGGGAGCTGTCGTCTTTCAGGATGGCCTATCCCATACACATTAGAATGGAATAAAGATGAGTAAAGGACGTTACATGACGAAACTTGAGATAAGGATGGCGGCAGAGGAATAGGAAAGGTATAGGCTAAGAGTGAGTTTAGGGGAAGTGATATAATAGGGACGAGGGTATGGGGAAATGTGATAATGATGAGAACAAGACGTAATGAGGGATAGTGTATGTGAGGGTATATAATAGACAGGTAGAGTGAGGTAACATGAGGTAGAGATGTGTGGTATGGGCAAGGTTGTGTGAGTGAGGTGGGCCTGGGATGCGTGTGTATGGCGCCCAGCCAAAGTCAATACTGGCCCCACCTCCCCCACACCTACCATTCCTTCCTGTCCTCAGCTGACCTGGGTCACCCACTTGACCAAGAGCACAGTCTCCTCCGGTTTATGTGACCGTCTCCACTGGTTAACTTATCTGATTTGGCCCATGTTCCCGGCTGACGTGACCTCAGGTGACATTGAGCGATATAAACTAAATTAAGCCGGGTCCCTTGCTGACCCCACGAGACTCGGCTAATGGAATTTCGCAGGTTTGTGAAGAAAAATATTCTGTTCAGTTCCTGGGTGAGGTTTTGGGAATTGTTCTTTAATCTAACTATTGGCTGCAGACTTCCATTTAAGTTTCCAACTTCTCTCCCGGCCGGACTTCCCGAGACAGGCATAGAATGTCTTGCTTTAATCTTTTCTCCTTGATATTATTTCTTGCAGACGAAAACACCTTCTCACTTCAGGGATTGTACACACACACACACACACACACACACACACACACACACACACTGCTGCAAATCGCGTTTTTACACAATTCTGCATCATCTCTTGCTCTTTTTTTCACATCATTTGATTTCTTCCTCCAGATTTCCTTACTTAGTTTTTCGTTTCATTTTTCTCCTACATGTCTGGTTTATACTCTGTGGCACCACTGGCTTTCTATTAGGGAGAATAAGAGTGTTACGTGCTGCTGAGTGATGGATGTGTGACGAGGTCACACTGTCATCTCCCACCTGCTGTTAATTGGAGACTTTTGTATCATGTTAGCAGACAATACTGAAGGTCAGGAAGTTAAGGGATTTACGGAGTACTGTGACATTTGAGAACACTCAACACTCTCAACAATAAAAAAAACGACAATTTGATAAAAGAGACACCTGTGCAACATCTGGGTATCTTTATTCCGGACACGTTTCGCCAGCTAGTGGCAATGGCTGGCGAAACGTTTCCAGAATACAGATACCCAAATGTTGCACAAGTGTCTCATTTATCAACAATAAAAATAAATACAACACACGAATAACACCTTAGGCAAAAATAAAAGAATTAAAAGTACAAGAACGAGCAAAAAAAAAAAAAGCACACAAAATAAAATAACGTACAGCACCTCGTTGGATTGTCTGCGGCCGGGAGTAACAGCTGGGTTGACCAGGCCCTGATCTATCGCGAGGCCTGGTCACGGACAGGGCCGCGGGGGCGCTGATCCCCGGAACACCCTCCAGGTAGAATCCAGCTATAAAGACCATGAAACTCGCAATCTTAAAAACTTCTATATTCCCCGAGGCCCCTACAGATACCCTGGTAATTACAAATTATAATCCACACACCGGTATGTCTCCCAGGTAGGCTTGAGGACTCTAGGATCGGGGAATACGATATACCCCGAGTGATCCTGCAGAGCAATTTTTAATTATCATATTTTCCACTTATCATATTTTCCACTGTGAACGCCACCTTCATATTGAGAAGCTTTAAGGCTTTGTATACTGAGAAGCGGTTTTCATATGCACGGTAATATTAACATTTTTTTTTTTTGTACTTGTGCTGCCTTGGTCTCTATGCTGTAAGAGGTCAGCTTTGCTTGAGATAACGAATCATTAATAAAAAAATTTATATATCTTCTTTTGGCTGCTATCTCAAACATTTTCAAAGAAATCAGCCCTACATAGTATCAAGACTCTTAAACATCGTGAGAAATACACTCTTCTTAAATAATTTGTATAATAATACGAGATATCACTAGACATTTGTGATCTTCCTTTAGATATAGAATTTAAATATTTCTATCCTTTCTGTGTATCATATCATATATTTAAAACCTAGCAGAGTGATCATCTTTATACTGAGTAGTAAACTTTATGGAATGGATCAAGATATTCAATCTAAGCATAAAAATCGTCAATATTCTCACTGGCTGGTCATAAACACAAGACACCATATTAACATTAACAACTTCTGGTATTAGTTGGCAGAACGGTCCTCAAAAGTCTAGTTTCAAAACTCCACATCAAAATAAGGGGGAGGGGGGTGAGGCTTCCCATTATACGCCATATTTTCAGTAACAGAAACTCCGGGATAACACCAGAATTTTGGTCGACAACGATACTCAATTTCACACCGATATTGATGTCATCCAAATTCGCCGATACCCACCCACACCACTGCTTTGATACAATCCTAGTTGAAGTGCCAAGAATCTTACAAGGAAGAGTGATTCCTTTAGAATGTTACAATAGACAATACACAAATAATCCGCACATAGACAGAAGCTTACGACGATGTTTCGGGCCGACTTCGACCATTTACAAAGTCAAACTAACACAAAAGAGTGAGGGAGCTAATGTGTATAGGCGAGGGGGACAGGGACGGGACCAAGAGAGGAAAAACAAGTAATGGCGGTGGAAATGCTGGTAGCGGTAGTAGTAGTGCCACTTCTAATACCACTGCTACTTTTTCTTCCTCTCTTTGTCCTGTCCCTGTTTTCCCTCCCCTATATATTCTGGCTCCCTCACTGTGTTGGTGTGACCTTGTAAATGGTCCACCCTCACTGTGTTGGTGTGACCTTGTAAATGGTCCACCCTCACTGTGTTGGTGTGACCTTGTAAATGGTCCACCCTCACTGTGTTGGTGTGACCTTGTAAATGGTCCACCCTCACTGTGTTGGTGTGACCTTGTAAATGGTCCACCCTCACTGTGTTGGTGTGACCTTGTAAATGGTCCACCCTCACTGTGTTGGTGTGACCTTGTAAATGGTCCACCCTCACTGTGTTGGTGTGACCTTGTAAATGGTCCACCCTCACTGTGTTGGTGTGACCTTGTAAATGGTCCACCCTCACTGTGTTGGTGTGACCTTGTAAATGGTCCACCCTCAGTGTTGGTGTGACCTTGTAAATGGTCCACCTTCACTGTGTTGGTGTGACCTTGTAAATGGTCCACCCTCACTGTGTTGGTGTGACCTTGTAAATGGTCCACCCTCACTGTGTTGGTGTGACCTTGTAAATGGTCCACCTTCACTGTGTTGGTGTGACCTTGTAAATGGTCCACCTTCACTGTGTTGGTGTGACCTTGTAAATGGTCCAAGTCAGACGGAAACGTCGTCGTAAGCTTCTCTATGTGCGGATTATTTGTATATTGTTCAAGTCACGGTATTGTGCCTTTTTGCTCTTTGTTACAGCAGGTCATGAACTAGGAACAACATTTTATAATCATTAAGCAAAAGCATGGAGTGTGAAAGTAGAATAATAAGATATGAGAACAAAGAAAAAATAAAAAATGCAAAGAGGTATAAATGACTCACATTGGGTCAGGGAGTGCAGGCGTGAGACCTGAGGAAGATGGGAGGGAAGGGGTGGGGAGAGGAGGAGGAGGAGGAGGAGGAGGAGGTGGAGGTGGAGGAGGAGGAGGAGGATGAAGAAGTAGTAGAGGAGGAGGAGGTGGAGGAAGAGATGGGAAAGAGACATGGATAGATGGGGATGTTAGAGGGAGGTAAAGGAAGGGAGAGATCGGGAGGGGGTAAAGAGAGAGAAGGAGGAGGGGCAGGCAGGGGAGGATATATAAGGGGGTGTGCCAAGCACTAACGTCACACCACATGTGAGGATGCCAAGATGAGCTACCCAGGCACACCCACTAGCACATGACATTAGCAACCCTTTTACCTCTTCGTCTTGTACCACAACATTTACGTAACTTATTGGCACGCACATACATAAACACACACAAATATGCACACAGTGGCTCACACACACAGATGCATAACTTACTGGCAAACACACATGCATATACATACGTAAGCATTCAAAAACGAACCCACGGACGGACGGACGGAGACACACCCACCCACAAGTTAAGATAAAGAAAATAATCAGAAGAGTGGTGCGGCACCTGGAAAGGAGTGGTTTCATAAACAACTACCAGCACAGTTTTAGAGATGGTAAATCCTCTCACACAAACCTGCTCGAGTCTATGATAACTTAATAGAAGTGAGGCACGAAAGGGATGGGTGAATTATATATTCTTGGAGTGTAAGGCCTTTGACTAAATACTTTACAAAAGGCTGGGATAAAAGCTGGAGAGGCAGGGAGGAATAACAGGGAAAGCACTCAAGAGTATAAAGGAATACCTAATAGGAAGAAAAAAAAAGTGACTAACGCGGAAGAGACATCAAAATGGATAAGTGACGGTCCACAAGGATCGATATTAGGTAAGACACATATGCAACAGTTAGGTATCTTTATTAGTATGTTTCATACTATGGAACAATGCTCTTCTCCAGACTGAGGGACTGACCACCTCAAAACTTTAAGGGTGATGGACTGATTACATCGTCTTCAAGTATCTTCTGCTTCTATCAACTTTTCTGTACTTGACTGAAGAAGCCTACTGTGTAGGCGAAACGTTTCATAATAAAGATACCTAACTGTTGCATATGTGTCTTACCTAACAACCTGTCGGTATTTTATACCATTTTAATGTTCAAGGATCGATATATTGGGATCAATAGTGTTTCTGGTGTAGGTGAACAACATGCTGGAAGACAGAGAGGAGTTTAATGTATTACAGTTTGCAGATGTGAAACTGATAAACAAAAACAGGAGAGGACAAGGTAAGGCTACATAGGGGATCTGGACCAGTTGTAGGATTGGTCTGTCAAGTAGCTGTTGGAATTCAACCCCAGCAATTGAATAGTTTATGAAAAACTGGGGAAGGGCAAAGACCAGAAACGAAGACTGCAAACTTCATTCACGAATAAGGACCTTGGAGTGAGCATAGCAACAAGAATACCGCCTGACCTGCACAGAAACTGAATAACCATTGCAGTACACAAATAACCCGCACATAGAAGAGAGGAGCTTACGACGACGTTTCGGTCAGACCTGGACCATTTCCAAAGTGTGACTTTGTAAATGGTCCAAGTCGGACCGAAACGTCGTCGTAAGCTCCTCTCTTCTATGTGCGGGTTATTTGTGAATCGTTCCAGTCACGGTATTGTGCCTTTTTTGTTATTTAACCATTGCAGCATATGAATATTTGGTAAATCTAAGATTAGCTTCCGGGAATCTTAACAGTGTCCTGAAACAATATACGCCATACATTAAGTCCATCTTGGAGTATGTAGCACCAGTGTGTAACCCCCACCTGATCAGGCACATCAAGAAACTGAGAACAAAAAAGCTAACTAGGTTTCCCTGTTATATTCCATCACGCAGAATGGGGTTCATACAGGGTGTTGAAATGTGTCATCCTGAGCTGAGAGACTTCAGTGGGGTAAAGAAGACATCGTTAAGTATTCAAGTAATGGATCATTAGCTCCGGCAGCTTCACAAGTTTCGTTCCAGCAGAGCTGGAGTTACTATTACTTGGGAATTGGCATCTCTCTGGATAACCTATCCCATATACAGCACATATGATTTTTTTATGACTATGTTTCCACCATACCAGAGCGGGAGCAAGAGAAATTCTACACTGGAGGCAGAGGAAAGAAAAGGAGTGAAAGATGGATGTTATAAGATATCCAGACACACATACATACCTACAGAGGGGAGGATGAGGTTATGGTTCAACAGCTAGGAAGAAGGAGAGTAAAGATGGAAAAATATAAAGAGAAGGAGGGAAAAGGATGAAATAGAGATGAAAGGGAACAAGAGAGAGAGAGAGAGAGAGAGAGAGAGAGAGAGAGAGAGAGAGAGAGAGAGAGAGAGAGAGAGAGAGAGAGAGAGAGAGAGAGAGAGAGAGAGAGAGAGAGAGAGGAGAGCAGAAAGAAGACAGGAGAGAAGAAAGGAAGGCGAGGGGCAGAGAAGGGAAGAGGAGGGGAGAGAAGGGAAGACCGACAGAGAACGGCAGAAGGGAAGAGGGAAGAGAGGAAGAGCGGAGGGGGAAGAGAGTGAAGGATAGAGGGAAGGGATGGACAGAGGTAGAGAGAAGTGAGGGAGGGAGGTAGGGAGAAAGAGGTTGAGAAGAGAGGGAGGGTTGGAGAGAGAGAGAGAGAGAGAGAGAGAGAGAGAGAGAGAGAGAGAGATGAGGGGAGGAGGGAAAGGTAGAGAGAAAAAGGTAGGGAGGACGACATAAGAGAGAGATACAGGCACAACATGCACGTCACGCTCTCTCACACCCACTTTTATTCTGGTGTTAATTGTGTGTGGTGTTGCACTGTGTGTGACGGTGTAGTCACAAAATACTGCCTTCTCTATATTTCAAAACAAGGGCTTGACTATATCCAGAATATTTTGCTCTGTGTGTAGTCACCTAACTGTAGTTGCAGGAGTCGAGACACAGCTCCTGGCCCCGCCTCTTCACTGACCGCTATTGGGTCCGTCCTCTCCCTGCTCCATGAGCTTTATCATACCTCGTCTTAAAACTATGTACGGTTCCTGCCTTCACTACATCACTTGCCAGACTATTCCACTTCCTGGCATATCTATGACTGAAGAAATGTTTTGTAACATGTCTGACTCATCCGAGTCTTCAACTTCCAACTGTGACCTCTTGTTGCTGTGTCCCATCTCTGGAACATCCTGTCTCCGTCCACCTTGTCAATTCCTCTCAGTATTTTATATGTCGTTATCATGGTCCCCTCCCTTCTCTCTCCTGTCCTACAGTGGTTTTGTGTGTGTGTGTGTGTGTGTGTGTGTGTGTGTGTGTGTGTGTGTGTGTGTGTGTGTGTGTGTGTGTGTGTGTGTGTGTGTGTGTGTGTGTGTCTCACCTGCAGAGCCAGGGGTGTTATAGCTGCGTTCGGACCCACTAAAAGTAATACTGGAATTTTGTTATAAATTATTTATCGTTGCAATGGGTTAATTTACAGCAGTGATTCCCTAATTGAAAATGATTTACATGAGCTTACTAGTTATGAGCTACAGCTCCTGGGCTCGATTTTTATCCATGCATTAACTGACGTGAGAGCAATGTAACGTAGTCTTGCTTGAAAGCTCTAAACTGTAGGGGTATCCCAAAGTATGGGTATTGCTATGGGTGGATACTCGATAGTTTTTATGGTATCATTGTCGGTATAAAACTGAGTATCGGTATCAGCAAAATTTTAAGTAACGTCCCGGCATTATTAAATAAATTTTCAGTTTCTATTATATTTTTTTAAATCTATTCCACCATGCTAATGCTTTGACTCTGTTAGTGTTTCTTAAGGTCTATGTTAGTTACAAGGTCATTCTGCCACTGTCCGAGTATTTTGTAAGCTGTGATCATGTCCGCTCTCTTTCACACCGTCTACCATCATCAGTCCCAGGTTACCTGATTGATTTTCGTCAGTCATTTCTTCAACTCAGCTTACCAACCTTGTTAAAAAACACTGTTCCTTTTCTATTTTCTTCCTTGTGTTAACTTTCAAATGTTATTTTTTTATTTAAAGTTAGGTTAGGCTAAGCTGGATTGAGTTAGGTCACAAAACCACAAATACACACTTTAAAAACGGCCACTATACGTCATCAAAAGATTGATAGAAATACCACGAGAATGGGCTCTTGATTGTCACTCTCATACTGTGGGAACTCGGGTACGCTGTCCACACTGATCCTTTGTACCTTCTTGTAACGTGTTGTAATTATGTTGGCAGAATTACCAGCAATATGTTAGGTAAAGGGACAAGTGCAACTAGTGCGACACTTAACTGTGGCAACTTTTCGCTCTCCAGGAACTTTGTCAAGCCGTTACCTTGACAAAGGTCATGGAGAACGAAACGTTGCCACAAAGTGTCGCATTAATTCCATGTGTCCTTTCACTTTAACACATTGTGACAAGTTCTGTTAGGTTAACTTTTTCATCTCTTCTTGTAATAAACCTTAAACCCCTTCCCCAACACAAAAAAAAGACCGAACAACTTAATTCTTTAGTATTTTCATTCAAAACCCAAATGCGACATATTTTAATTTGTCGTTGTTGTCAAAACAATAGTGACTTTTACTGCGTCCAATTAAACTGGTTACTAGGTTTCAGTTTTGCTCTCAATTGACACCTCTTCTGTAAATACACTGCAGAAATTAAAGATAATGATGTTACAGAACTGTAGGAAGAAATATTTGAGATGTTTAAATATATACTTTTAATGTACCTTTGATAGGTTTCGAGAGTTTTCCTTTTTCCGAAGCCCCACCACCTGAGTCAAGTATTTCTGATGCTTACCTGGTCAACCAAGTTGCTGTTGCTGGCGACACGCAGGCCAGCATATCCATCACAGTTTCGTTGATTCGGCACTTCGTAGAGGTACTAGTACAATTTCATCTTGAAGACTTTAACACTTGTCCTAGCAGTGTTTCTGACATCTGGTAAGATGCTGGATAGTATGGGACCACGGACGTTGATACAATGTTCTCTTATTGTGCCCACAGTACCCATGCTTTTCACTGGGTTTATTTCATCACCCTTAAATTATTACAGTTCCAGTTCAGTTTGCTTTTTGCAATCCTGAATAGATGAAGTGGTCCTATTTAACTCTGGTATTCTTTTCAAATATCACAATTTCTCTCTCATTCCCCACATTTGCACATTAATCTCAGCAAGTTTCTGGGTTGGTGCACTTCCTGTATGTGTTCCAAATTCTTCCACTGTCATGGATCTCCAGCAACGTGCACTAATCTATTCTTTGATCCTCTCTTTTCTCATTTTTATTGGAATTTACTTAATAAAAACACAAAACATTGTAATACAAAAACATTTATCTCGAGGGTGAGAAAAACACTATAATATAAACTTTATACAGTGCCACGTAGCTCACACTTATGATGCGATGCAAAACCACCCCGGGGAGAGTTGAATGATAATTCTAAGCCTTTCTTGTTGTAATCAACATGCCTTCATTTCTGCAACACTGCAAGCTCCTGAAGATGTGTTGATAGCAACACGATAAGCCATGAGCTATCATTCAATTCCCCTGTGGGTGTTTTGCATCTTGTATCGCGAGTATTGCATATCTTATGTGACAATTCAGGGAGTAGGTGGGGTTAGAAACTGGACTATTAAGGTTACAATAAAACTATTGCCCCCAGGTACATTTATGCACTAGACGGATTATCCTGGGCCACCACAGATTAGTTTTTTAAATGGAAGAATGTTCTGCCAACATGACCAGCGTCGAGATCTAGCTCTCGTCCCATCAGTGACATTCTCAACAATTCAAGAAAATCATAATGAATAAGCTAAGGACAAATGTGTTAAGTAAAAGGACACTAGTGCAACTAATGCGACATTTTACTGTGGCAACGTTTCGCTCTCCAGGAGCTTTGTCAAGTCGTTAAGTAACGGTCTAACAAAGCTTCTGGAAAGCGAAACGTTGCATTAGTTGCACTAGTTTCCTTTTACTTTACATATTCTCGGTAGTTCTACCAACACAAATAAAAGGGCAAATGTCGATATTTTATTTAAGAAAATATTTCCTTTGCCGTACTCATCTGTTACTCACAACAGATGACTTGCTTCACCGTTTAACAGTACTCAGTTTTCCTTGCATAAGCCAGACCTGCATCAAGACTTGCAACTGGCTTTCCAACGCCGCGCGATTTCATTTTCCTTAACAATTTTGAATGCGGTAATTTATCAAAATTTCAAGATTTACGTGCGTGCGTGCACGTACGTGTGTGTGTGTGTTAGTTACCATTTTGTCCTAGGCACATGTCGATTAGACACTAGGCCTGTTGTATATGAGTACGTGTGTGTGTGTGTGTTAGTTACCATTTTGTCCTAGGCACATGTCGATTAGACACTAGGCCTGTTGTATATGAGTACGTGTGTGTGTGTGTGTGTTAGTTACCATTTTGTGTGTCGATGTAGTGTGTATATGAGTACGTGTGTGTGTGTGTGTGTGAGTGTGAATGTGTGTTTGTTACCATTTTGTCCTCGACACATATAGATTAGGCACTAGGCCTGTTGTACGTGCGCGTGCGCGCGCTATTATATGCCTAAACATATTACAGGGTGGCTAGGGAAGCAATATGTCAGATATTGTAAATGTATTAAATAAGTAAGAGGTTACTAAAAGCAGTAAAGACGGTCATTACTACCAGAAGCCAGAGGCTCAAGCTACGTTATGCAGGTGAGACGAGGATTATTTTCCAGTAAAAGTAGACACCTTAGACAGGAACGCGTGAAGTCATCGAGGTGGTTTAACATAAGAACATACGAAAGGAGCACTGCAGATGACTAACACATTTATAAACGGTGTTGTAAATGAAGTAAATGCCACTGCAGGGTGCTGGGAAGAGGTGTGGGACTAAAAGTTAACAATTTGATACTAAGCAGGAGTTGTCAGGCAGCAAAGGTCGTCCTGGTTGACGCAGTCACTGCTGCAGAGATCTCTTCAGTTACTGCTAAATTATATATACCATCTCCACTCCTTAGGTCGCAGAAGCGGCCTATAAATCTTAGAGCAGCTCTCGCGTGTATATACTCACGCTCTGCACTCGGGCACTCTTGTGTCTGAACAATGTCTAGTGTAGAGAGTGCAGCAAGCTTTTAGGTGAAGGGGAACTTTTTATTTTGTTTTATTTATAAAGCTCCCTAAATGTAATTGTGTGTGTGTATGTGTGTGTGTGTGTGTGTGTGTGTGTGTGTGTGTGTGTGTGTGTGTGTGTGTGTGTGTGTGTGTGTGTGTGTGTGTGTGTGTGTGTGTCGTGCCGAATAGGTTAAATTGATCAATTAGCAAGAACTCGTTTAAAATTAAGTCCTTTCTAAAATCTCTTATACGTTTAAAGATATATTTTTTCATTTATGCTAATGTAAAAATTAATAATTTTGTAACAAAAGAATCTTAGAAAACTTACCTAACCTTACCTAACGCAATTTAATGTAGCCTAATCCAACTAAATATACTTCAGATAAGTTTACAATAATTTAATAATAAACACAATGAAATATACTTTTTTTCATTAGATTCAGAATGATTTTTGGGAAATTATTGCATACACAAATTTTCGCCTGCTTTATTGGGCAAAACGAGCGTCACTATTTAAGCCAAAATAGCAAATTTTACCTATTCGGGACAACATATGTACATGGGAGCTTCTAATTATATTCGGTTTCTCTCATTACTAAACTGACACTATCATTATCAACGTGTTACAGCAGTATTCCAGCCTAGAGAGAACAAGTGACTTAAAAAAGGCACAGTGTCTAGTTTACATTTCTGTCTATGTCAAATATGAGGATGAGGAAAAGAATTAGAACGAGTAGTGTACCTTGTGGAACAGAGCTTTTCACTGTAGCCGCATCTGATTTAACTGTTTACTATTACCCCCTGTGTTCTTACCTAGAAAGTTAAAGATCCATCTACCCACTTTTCCCGTTTTTCTTTTATCACGTATTTTGTGTGCTAATACACTTACGACGGCTTCCGATTACATATTTATATATATATATATATATTTATATATATATATATATATATGTATATATATATATGTATATATATATATGTATATATATATATATATATATATATATATACATATATATATATACATATATATATATACATATATATATACATATATATATATACATATATATATATACATATATATATATACATATATATATATATATATACATATATATATATATACATATATATATATACATATATATATATACATATATATATATACATATATATATATACATATATATATATACATATATATATATATATATACATATATATATATATACATATATATATATATACATATATATATATATACATATATATATATACATATATATATATATACATATATATATATACATATATATATATATACATATATATATATATATACATATATATATATACATATATATATATATACATATATATATACATATATATATATACATATATATATATACATATATATATATACATATATATATATATACATATATATATACATATATATATATATATACATATATATATATATACATATATATATACATATATATATATATATATACATATATATATACATATATATATATACATATATATATATATACATATATATATACATATATATATATATACATATATATATACATATATATATACATATATATATATAATCTGCATTCTGGAGAATTCCCAACTATCCTCTGGCTATCTTCAAGAGGAAACTTGTAATAATGTTGATAAAATTACCCACGATATGTTTGGTGAAATGACATTAAATGCAATAATACCACTAATAAAATGTCGAATTCGTTTCACTTGTGTCCTTTTACTTAACAAGAGGTAACTTGACAAGTTCCTCAAACAGGAATACACAAATAACCCGCACACAGTGTGACTTTGTAAATGGTCAAAGTCGGACCGAAACGTCGTCGTAAGCTCCTCTCCTATGTGCGGGTTGTGTATTGTTCTAGTTACGGAATTGTGCCTTTTTGTTATTCTCTTCAAATATTAGTAACAGCCTTTATGATCAGGCCTTCATCTAGTATGAAGTCTGGTCTGGGACTGGACCTTAGGGGCGTTGACCCCCGGAAGCCTGCTCCTCCAGGTATCTTCCAGGTTATAATTGTAGGCTAGGTTAACCTAAATTAATCCACAATTATATTTAATTAACAATCACTTAACAAATTTGCGGCTTACGTCCGGCAGCGGAGGACATATCATAACTTCACAGAACGTTGGAATCCCAACACACGCTAATATTGGGGGATGGGCTGTACGTAGACAGGAGTTAGCGGAAGACAGGTGGAACAAGAGGAAGACAGAGGGTCAGTGTGGGATGGATAGTGAATTCCACTCCGCTCCCCTGCATGTATTTCATAACCATAGGCTAGTTAAGAGAGATCAACAGGAAGGCCAGACTACTGAGAATTCCAGTGGTTAAGTCACAAACAGAATAACCGGCTTTCACGAAAAAACAATGCTGGCTATTACAAGTTTCCAGCAGAATTATGTGATTAACCTCGCGTCTCTCTGACACTGTTACCATAACCCGTAATAAGTAACATTGTTACAATAACCCGTGGTAACACTTATCATAACCCGTTGTAACTGTTACCATAACCCGTGGTAACAATGTTACCATAACCCATGGTAACACTTGCCATAATCCGTGGTAACACTCTTACCATAACCTGTGGTAACACTGTTACCATAACCCGTGGTAACATGTTACCATAACTCGTGGTAAGTAATATGTTACCATAACATGTGGTAAGTAACACTGTTACCATAACCCGTGGTAAGTAACGCTGTTACCATAACCCGTGGTAACACTTGCCATAACCCGTGGTAAGTAAAATCTGTTACCATAACCCGTGGTAAGTAACACTGTTGCCATAACCCGTGGTAAGTAACACTGTTGCCATAACCCGTGGTAAGCAACACTGTTGCCATAACCCGTGGTAAGCAACACTGTTGCCATAACCCGTGGTAAGCAACACTGTTGCCATAACCCGTGGTAAGCAACACTGTTGCCATAACCCGTGGTAAGCAGCACTGTTGCCATAACCCGTGGTAAGCAACACTGTTGCCATAACCCGTGGTAAGCAACACTGTTGCCATAACCCGTGGTAAGCAACACTGTTGCCATAACCCGTGGTAAGCAACACTGTTGCCATAACCCGTGGTAAGCAACACTGTTGCCATAACCCGTGGTAAGCAACACTGTTGCCATAACCCGTGGTAAGCAACACTGTTGCCATAACCCGTGGTAAGCAACACTGTTGCCATAACCCGTGGTAAGCAACACTGTTGCCATAACCCGTGGTATGTAACACTGTTGCCATAACCCGTGGTAAGCAACACTGTTGCCATAACCCGTGGTAAGCAACACTGTTGCCATAACCCGTGGTAAGCAACACTGTTGCCATAACCCGTGGTAAGCAGCACTGTTGCCATAACCCGTGGTAAGCAACACTGTTGCCATAACCCGTGGTAAGTAATACTGTTGCCATAACCCGTGGTAAGCAACACTGTTACCATAACCCGTGGTAAGCAACACTGTTGCCATAACCCGTGGTAAGCAACACTGTTGCCATAACCCGTGGTAAGCAACACTGTTGCCATAACCCGTGGTAAGTAACACTGTTGCCATAACCCGTGGTAAGCAACACTGTTGCCATAACCCGTGGTATGTAACACTGTTGCCATAACCCGTGGTAAGCAACACTGTTGCCATAACCCGTGGTATGTAACACTGTTGCCATAACCCGTGGTATGTAACACTGTTGCCATAACCCGTGGTATGTAACACTGTTGCCATACAGCAAACAAGCGCCGCTACTAAGCAACCAACCAACCCCAAAGTTGTACAATGAAGAATTATGTTCAAAAAAACTCACTCGTATAATGAGGTTGCTTGCGGCAGGAAGCCAAATCTGCCGCTGCCCTCCGAGACCCCGCCCAACAAGTCACCAGAGCACCACCAGGTCTACAGACCCGGTACCAGGTCTACAGACCCGGTACTAGGTCTACGGGTCCATGCGCTCAGTACCATGTCTACGGGTCCACGGTCCGGCACCAAGTTTACATAACCCAGTAGCAGGTCTACTGACCTAGTACCAGGTATATAGATCTAGTACTATACGGCCATTGCTCAAATACCAGTTCCACGGTTTCTTTGGCAGGCCGAGACAAGTATCAGATGCATTGTGGTATTGAGTTAAAACAAATTTCAGTTACTCCGCTATGGAAAAATTGAGGAAATAAAAACTGGAATGGAGTATAAAGGAAACTTAAGGCACCCAAGAGAGCGGAAGATTTATGTGAGGGACTTAGAAGTGGTGATGTTATAAGATCTTACATTCAACGATGACAATGTTACTATCACGACCGTAACGGCAATATTGTGACAATATTACAGAGTTTTTCTACTCTGCTCCCAGAGCCCGGCCATGAGCCAGGCTCGATAGGCTGGATAACAAGAACTTTCAAAACGAGATGCCAAGCCAATGAGAATACTCTTATGTCAAGTGTTGTCTCTAGAATAGAATACTGCGGTACACTAAGATTCTTTTAGTTCAGCGTTTTTAGCCATTTTCGGGTGAATTTTTGAAAATTACTTAAAATCACTCCAGGGGTTTTGTTTTTTATGCTCATTAAAAATACAAGTTAATAAGGTAAAACATAAATCATCTTAGCAGACAAGCAAAAATCACAGGACTGGAGAGTGAACAGAGTACCTTCACTGTTCATATAAATTCAGTCAAGCACTTATATTGAGACGGGAAGGGTTGGTCCCGAATCTGCACACTGCAATCACTCCTTACGAAAGCCTGAGGCTCAGCAGACTTTACAAAATATCATCAAAAACTTTAAAAGAACCAAGACTGTTCAACACCCTCCCTTCATATATAACTTCCAACAGACTCCTAGTTGTCTTTAAGAGTGAACTTGATAAATTCGGGTCAGTTCCTGATCAGCCGGGCTGTGATGCATATATTAGATTGTGCGGCCAGCACCAACAGCCTGAATGATCAAGGCGTCTATTGGTAGGCTTTGTGGGACCGGGCTGCAGAGCCAGACCCCAGAACTGTTCACAGGTAAGCTACATGTACACTGGCAAACAACAACCATTCACAGGTAGACTGGTAAACAACCATTCATTCACAGGTAGAATGGCAAACAACCATTCAAAAAGGCGCTACCGTCTTGTCATACAAGTGCCAAACAAAATCCTCTTAAATGTTTTTACACTCTGGCAGGATTGCCTATGTATACTTAATGTGACTCGCAAATCTTACAAATTTCTACTTACATTCAACATACATTTATTTACCGTTGTGTATTTCAGAAAATATTTTTATTCCTGCAATACTGCCTTGACAATATGGGAGGCGTTCAATGCTGCAGGTCTTATAGTGGAGGCGGGACAGTGATCATTTATTATTAACCAAAGTTTGATACATCAGTAGTGTGCTGCTACCCTATTCTATATACGATAGTTACACGGTGAGAACAAAAGCTAACCACATTTCCTTGTTTCCTTTTCACATTCCATTACACAGGATGCTCATACAAGCTGTTGAAATGTGTCAGCCTGAGCCGAGAGACTTCAGTAGGACAATGAGGATATCGACAAGTATCTCAGCAAGGGTTCATCAGTTACGGTCACTACGGACAAGTGAACTGGATAGACCAAGGCAGCAGTGACTGTTTACCAGTGCTGGATTCAATAGTCTTGAGAACTTTTCACAAAATGTTATTTTACAACTCGTCCTCACACAAGGCGTGAAAACCGTGGGGATTTTAACACTGCCTGGGTTCGCTGATACACCAAGCTGCCACTTGTTTCTTTGTCTTTAAACATAGGTTTTGTGGGTTGATGTAACCTACCCTTACCCAACATAGTACATAATAAAGGAATGCTATTCCTCAGCACGAAGAATAAGACAAGTGCAACACTTGGGTATCTTTACTGTTAGAATGTTTCGCCTGCACAACAGAGTTCTTCAGTTGAATATAAAGGAAACACGTTTTGGCAATAAAGATACTTAGTACCTCATGTGTCTTATTCTTCAAACAGTCGGTATTGTATACCACTAATATAATATTCTTCTGTATGCGCAGAAAACATTCGGAGACTGTCGATGTTTAATGCGTTAAAAAAACAGTGTAAAACAAAGGTCAGGTTAGGTAAGATTTATCAGGAAACAGGACAAGTGTTTCCTGACGCGGGTCTTAATCATATAATGACATGCAGCTGGAGTTTTTTGGTCATCTGACCGAGACTTTTCGCTGGCTTACCGGTCCAACCCTTTAAAAATTTGGTTATATTGTGTAAAACAAAGATGGCCAGTATAAAGCAGCACCATCTTCCATAACTAAGGAACAATGAGAACAGCTGTTGAAGTAACTCAGTCAGCCAAAATTATGTCAACAAAGACTTTGATAACACAACCCATCATCTTACGTACTCACCTCACCTATATGTGATTGCAGGGGTCGAATCACAGCTCATGGGCCCCCTATTCACTGGTCGCTACTAGGTCCACTCTCTGACTCCAAGAGCCTTATCATACCTCTTCTTAAAGCTATGTATGGATCCTGCCTCAACTACTTCACTCTCCAGACTGTTCTACTTCCTGACAACTCTGCCATACCACTTGTGTTTCCTTCGAAAAAATCTAATACATTCACGAACACTGCAAGAAACGAGGCTCAAGTTACAAAGTATTTTATAACTACACATTTTTTCACTGATAAAACTTATTAACAATAAGCATCATAAGTCGGAACTACAAAATAATTAACAAATAGTTAACAAAATGAAACTATATAAACCACCCTAACGAAATTTCGATATGGATCAAGTAAGATATTACAAAAGTTACGTCACACCAAATTCTCCAGATATGAAACACAAGACAAGATTCCATCACGAGTAGACGACACAAACACCTGATAGTAGAAGACACAAACACCTGATAGTAGAAGACACAAACACCTGATAGTAGATGACACAAACACCTGATAGTAGAAGACACAAACACTTGATAGTAGATGACACAAACACCTGATAGTAAACGACACAAACACCTGACAGTAGAAGACACAAACACCTGAGTAAAGACAGAAACACCTGATAGACGACAAAAAACCTGACAGTAGAAGACAGAAACACCTGATAGTAAAGACACCTACACCTGATAGTAGACGACGCAAACACATGAGGGGCACAGCAGACAGCAGATAATACCGTCTCCTGCTCACCAGGCTCCTGGTACCGCCCACTAGGGAAGGTCTGTCCGCACATACCTGACATCAAGCTGGGCTTACCAACCCAGGTCAAGACTTGGATGATGACCAAAGTCAAGACCCAGGTGAAGACCCGGGCCAAGACCTAGGTCAAAACTCAGGTTAATACGGGAGGCGAGACTCGGGAAGGGAAAGACATTCTGACGTTAAATACATGTTGAATTTGAAGAACTCTGGAACTACTTAGTGTTCTCTATATGGTGGGGAAAAAACCTCACCTTGCCACACTTAATGCACTGCTGAATTCTCAAGGTTACCTGAAGGATGCTTCCCGGAGTCAAAGCTGCCACAGCCCGGTCCCAGACAATCACTGCCGGTATATCAAGACCTGATCAACCAGGCTGTTCCTGCTGGACGCACACAAGGATTACATAACCATCAGACACACCAATGAACACCATCACACTGAGTTAAAACAAATTCTGGAGTCTAATTCACTTTCACGTTGAATATGTGGAAGAGAACAGCGTGGAATGGAGGACACACGTGAGTGGGATAAGTGTGGATGACGGTGGATAGTATACCTTTGATGAGTTTCGAGAGTCTTTCTACTCCCGGAGCCCGGTAATGAGCCAGGCTCGTCTGGTGCTAGCCTGATCAACCAGGCTGTTGCCGCTGGAGGCCCGACGCCCCACATATCCATCACAGCCTGGTTGATCAGGAACTTGGTGAAAATACTTCTCCAGTCAGTACATTTATGAGGAAGCACTAGCCCGTAGGGGTCATGCAGCACCTGGAGAATGTGAGGTGATAAGCTTGACCCAAGTAAGGGGAAGGTACACCTGTGACCAGTGTCTAGAGTTTTTCTACCTTCACCGCCCGGTCTAGAGCCAGGGTTTTCTGCTGACTGCCTGTCCTATCAGCCTGTTCCTGTTGGCAGCCCGCTGGCCCACAGCTATCATATCATGGGTGACCTGTCATTTCGCAAAGTCAGTTGTCCAATTTCCTTTTGAAGACTTCTACACTTGTTTACGTAATAATTCGGTTGGTAACAGGCTGAATATCCTGGGACCATGGATGCTGACACAATGTTCTTTTATTGTGTCCGTGGCACCCCTTCTTAATAATTCATCTATTTTTCATTTCCTATCGTATCTCTCTAGTACGTTGTTATAGTAGTGTGTATTCAGGACCAGGTCCTCCAGACATCTCCCACATATGCATTATCAGGTATCTTCTTCGCTCCAAAAAGAACAGTTCAAGTGCTGGGAGGTTTTCTCCATAATTTAAATACTTTAGTCGCTCTAAGCTGGCAATAAATGACTTCTATATATTTTCCAGTTCTGATAATTAGCCCTGAGCGGGACTGTCATCACCAACAATATTGTAGATAGATGGTTCAGAGAACCGCCAAGCTGATGATTCACTCCATCAGGATTGATGGAGTGAATACATCAACTCATGGCTGAGGGACTGACTACTTCAAACACTTTTTCCTCTGCCATTCATCTCTGTACCGGACTGATGAAGCCACTTGTTGGCGAAACGTTTCCACAATAAAAATACCCAAGTATGGCATAAGTGTGTCAATCAGCACCTAACAATATTCCCAGTAAGACAATACAACTTAAACAGTCTCACCACTGGCATTATTTCTCTTGTTTGAGAGTTCATATTATTCACCCAGTCATGTTATACCTATATAAGTAGTTGGAATTTGCCACCATTAAACACGTTAATTTCTACTGCCCACTGAAAGACATCGATGATAAGCTTGAAATCAATGTTTCTGTCCTTTAAACCGAGGCAAATTTAATGTTTATTTTGGTATCGTCTGCAAAAAGGTGATACGAAGTTGTTGTTAGAGTTTTTGTCTATGTCTGCTAAGGATGAGAAACAGTAAATGTACCAGGATCCTGAAGCACTCAATTTTTACTCTGCTAAGGCTTGATTTAGCATTATTACATGTAGCTCGGTTGGTAGTGCACGTACTGTCTGAGGTTCGATTCCCGGTAAGGGTGGAAACACTGGGCGTTTCCTTATGATATTGTTGTCACTGTTCACCTAACAGTAAGTAGGTACCTGGGCGTTAGCTAACTGGTGTGGGTCGCATCCTGGGGACAAAACTAACCTAATTTGCCGAAATGGTCTGCATAACCAGGGGCTTTCTATATAGTATGTCACTGATGTTAGTTAGGTCTGTATAAGTTGTATCATGTATTGTAGAAATAAAGATTCTTCTTCTATTTACATTTTAATTGTTATAAAATTAAATATCCATTAAAATGTCAATAGGTATTGACTAATGGGTTATCACTCCATAATCGCAAAAATCGTTTATACATCTACAGGGCGATACAGTCTTCCATTTGTTCTGATATATGCTTCTGTTAAGAAATTCAGTAATCCTTTTTTGCTTCTATACATACTTCTACGTTCTCTTTCAATATCTGATTTCTTGTCGATTTTCCCAGTGGAACACATTTAACACAGAGTTTGTATGCACTGGTGTGAGATGAAGGATGCTCAGGAAGGTTTTTTAAGGAATGTCTGACAGTTCTTTCTCTCATTGTTGAAGTTAAATATGTTAAATATCCATTTACGCTGGTTATTTCTTAACTCCTCTACGTGTGGATTAATCCCTGTCAGTACTTTAATGAGGCAGTTATCAAAATATACTCTATTTCAGACAATTATATCAATGATTAGTTCGTATCAGTAGTTTTATGAGGTTGTGATTAAAATATACTGTATTTCAGGCAATTATGTCTATGATTAGTTTCTCATTGCTCGTGAAATTCAAGTCTAGTATATCTATCTCCATTTCTAGCAGTGTCTGTTATCTGTTGGCTCAAAGCAAACTTTTCACGGGTGAGAGATGAAAGCATGAAGAAGAGTGAAGGTGAGATGAGGATTAAACGTGGGAGGGAAGGACAGAGACGACTAGTCACACTGAGAGAAAACTGAAAGTTAAACATAAAAAAGTTGGCAGAGTTGAACTCAGAAAAATGCGCAGAGATAAGGAGAGATATAGTGACTAAAAGAATGACTGGGGTACAAATGTGCGTGCGTGCGTGCGTGCGTGCGTCCGTGAGAGAGAGAGAGAGAGAGAGAGAGAGAGAGAGAGAGAGAGAGAGAGAGAGAGAGAGAGAGAGAGAGAGAGAGAGAGAGAGAGAGAGAGAGAGAGAGAAATAATAAGAGGCTGACATTGAAGAGTTGCTGCGCCAATATATTCCTGCCAAATAGATGTAATTGCTGCTTGAAGAAAACGTGGACAAAAGAGGCGGTGAGTTGCGGAGAACCATCAGTCAGGCAGACAGTGAGGGAAGCTGGTAGGTATGTAGGAAAGCAATTAGGTAGGTAGGTATGTAAGATGGTAGATATAGGAGCTGGTAGGTCGAAAGGGAGGTCAGTCGGCAGGAAGTTATGTAGGAGGATAGATAGGTAGTAGAAAGATAAATCGGTAGGTAGGTAAATAAGCAGGCAGGAATACGGAACGGTAGTTAGAAACTACTGTACCTACTCGTCCACACCAATACCCACTCACAACCACGTACCTACACCAACAATCCACCATAGTAGGTTAGACATGCTAATAGCTGTACTCACCTGGTTATCCCAAGTACTAAAGAAGGTAACAAGGAAATGAATAATGGAACTTCCACTTGAAGGGGAGGGAACTTACGAGCAACAGCTAGACTGTAGATGGGAGCATCGATCTCATGGGCCTATTGGTGTTCCATGACAGAGTAAAGAAGATACATGGATCTGCTGGAGTTCCATGGCAGAGTAACGGAGATACATGGATCTGCTGGAGTTCCATGGCAGAGTAACGGAGATACAGTAACAAGCAAACCTTAGGCGGTCTCCGAAGTGTCAAATACAAGTGCGTGAAGGCTTCTTTACTAATAGCACTGACTTAAGAAATCGTAATGACACGATTGCAAATAAACCATACCCCCGGCCGGGATTGAACCCGCGGTCATAGAGTCTCAAAACTCCAGCCCGTCGCGTTAGCCACTGGACCAGCTAGCCACAATAAGATTCATCCAACTAGGTATATTTCTACACCATAGGAAAGTTAGCACAGGCACCTCTGTGACCACAAATGCAAGTTTTTACAGACGAATCTCCAGCTAGCGTGGCCGTGACGAACTCTAGCTCAAGTCCCTTCACTGCCGTCAACATGACTTAAGAAATCTTATTGTGGCTAGCTGGTCTAGTGGCTAACGCGACGGGCTGGAGTTTTGAGACTCTATGACCGCGGGTTCAATCCCGGCCAGGGGTATGGTTTATTTGCAATCGTGTCATTACGATTTCTTAAGTCATGTTGACGGCAGTGAAGGGACTTGAGCTAGAGTTCGTCACGGCCACGCTAGCTGGAGATTCGTCTGTAAAAACTTGCATTTGTGGTCACAGAGGTGCCTGTGCTAACTTTCCTATGGTGTAGAAATATACCTAGTTGGATGAATCTTATTGTGGCTAGCTGGTCTAGTGGCTAACGCGACGGGCTGGAGTTTTGAGACTCTATGACCGCGGGTTCAATCCCGGCCGGGGGTATGGTTTACTAATAGCGGTCGCTAGTGAGAAAGGAGGAATAAAAAGAGTTGTGCATCGACCCTCGACCTACAACTAGGCAAGTACACCTGAACAACTAGCCAACCGCGAAAGCATTTACCATATAACTATTTTTACGTTCCGCCTTCACGAGAGTAAAAAGCAGTGGCTTTTACATATTCAAGGCCAGGCTGACACATCTTCGGCTAAGTTAGGAGTTGTGAACAGGAGGAGTGTATGTCCTTAATGCCGGTGGCTCACTTTATGTTCCACTTATCCACCTGCCACACCTGCGTCTCCTCCCTTCCCCCAACAACCCACGCCCCTGCGCCCTCACACTCCCAGGGTAGGTAAACAGTGAGGAGGGGGGGAAGGATCAGGCAATAGCAGGAAAAGGGAAAGATAGGGTTGAGGGAAGATGAAGGGGATGAAGTGAAGGTAATGTGGGAGGGAGATAGGGAAGGAAACTGAAAACAAATTTCCTCCCCTAGACGTCAACACAAATTGAGAGTGAGCGGGAACAATGGGAGTGTCTGGGGAGAGAACAGTTACTAGCGGCCACCAACCACACAACTGTAGTGGCAGGCTGGGCATGTAAGTTTATTTAGGTACAGGTACACATAAATACAGTTACACAAATTATCATACATAGTAACATATGCAATAATCACGAACAAACGATACAAGATGCAAAACAACCACGGAGGGAGTTGAAAGATAGCTCCAGGCCTTTCGTGTTGTAAGCAACACATCTTCAGGAGCTTGCAATGTTGCAGAAATAGGTAGGGAAAGACTCTAGCTAGTCATTCCCTTGAACGAATCTACCTGGACTTCCTACTTCCTTCCTATTATACGATTGTCATATCTGCACTATTGTATTCAGTGGGAAGAGCTAAACACAATTAAATAAAAATCTAGATCTTTCATTTGGTAAAACACCATCGCTGAAAGTTTAAATCCGATACGAAGAGGCAGTCTTCAGCTTAACATACTAAAACCAATTTCCCAATATGTTAAATAAAATTTGCAAATTTTCACCTACATCGCCCAATAACAATCCGAAAACTCCTTTATGTAGGGCACAATAGTGCTAAAAGTTTCAAGCTGATCAGACGAAGCATTCTCAAATTATGGCACAAAAAACAATATCACAAGTTAGCCAATGAAAAATGACACGAACTTAGCGGGTCTGGGCTTGACAAGGACCTGCCAAGTATGGACCAGTAGGCCGCCTGCAGTGTTCCCCCTTTCTTATGTTCTCAATAACAATCCGAGCCGCCTTCTAAGATCCACCAACTTTAGAAGTTTGAAGCCGATCAGAAGTGGCATTCTCAAGTTACTGGTATTCCTCCTCAATCTCATACACTGACAGTTTTGTGCCACCTGCCTCGTAAACACTATACGTATATTAATGCATCTACGAAAAACTGGTTTTTAAACAAATAACAATACTGCGACCAGCCGGGGATCGAATCCGAGATATTTATAGCCAGCCTCCCGGGAAGCTAGATAAATTTCTCGACGCCACTACACCATCATGCCACTCTCTCGGGTTTGATCTCCAGCTGGACGCAGTACTGTTATTTACTATATACATTTATATTAAAAGTATGGCTTTTTCCTATACAAACTTTTTTTGCTTAATTTTAATGCGATCTAAATCATTACGATTCTGTACTTTTGCAGTGTTCCTGCCTCTCCCAGAATTCTTCGTTCATATAGCCACCTGGTAGTCACCGAGTCAGTCTGAGGATCCTGTCAAACTGAGGATCAGCAAATCAGTCTGGGGACCAGACTGTCAGTTATTCCAGTTTAACTCCCGCCAGCCGCAAAAATTCTACCGTCAAGGGTCTTGGCCCACCCCGTCAACCTGTCCTTGGATTACAATCTTAATTATTCACCTTATTTTCCTGAACAACATTCCAACATACGTGTCTGTCGAAATGTGACACACTAACCCTGTCACCAGACAGAAGTCAGTCACATACAAACTGGTATGTCACAATAAAACCGTTCCCTTTTAACAGATTGTTCCTTACAATCTCTCTACAAAAGTTATTTACGTTATGACAGACTTCGTCAGTCAGTTTATCATTCATAATAGCCATTTTGGGGAGTAAGCCAATGAAACAGAAACAATGTCAGGAATTGTACTTTTGATGCTATAGGTGCGTATGGTAATTTTGTCTGGATGCAAGACCCGTATGTTGTTTTTACCTATCAACTCATATATGGAAGCAGAAACTGCTACTTATAATATTTAAAAATGTAAGTTATGAATCTGAGGATGGGAACACAGCCCGAGGCAGACCAGCTGCTGCATGCCACACGGGGGATAAACCCGGGGTGGACAGTATGGTCGTCAGGATGGACAGTATGGTAGTCAGGATGGACAGTATGGTCGTCAGGATGGACAGTATGGTAGTCAGGATAGACAGCATGGTAGTCAGGATGGACAGCATGGTAATCAGGATGGACAGTATGGTAGTCAGGATGGACAGCATGGTAGTCAGGATGGAAGTATGGAAGTCAATATGGACAGTATGGTAGTCAAGATGGACAGCATGGCAGTCAGGATGGATAGCATGGCAGTCAGGATGGACAGCATGGCAGTCAGGATGGACAGCATGACAGTCAGGATGGACAGCATGCAGTCAGGATGGACAGCATGCAGTCAGGATGGACAGTATGGTAGCCAGGATAGACAGTATGGCAGTCAGGATGGACAGTATGGCAATCAGGATGGACAGTATGGTAGTCAGGATGGGCAGTATGTCAGTCAGGATGGACAGCATGGTAGTCAAGATAAACAGCATGGCAGAGCCAGGATGGACAGCATGGTAGTCAGGATAGACAGCATGGCAGAGCCAGGATGGACAGCATGGTAGTCAGGATAGACAGCATGGTGGTCAGGATGGACAGCATGGCAGAGCCAGGATGGACAGCATGGTAGTCAGAATAGACAGCATGGTAGTCATGATGGACAGAATGGAAGTCAGGATGGACAGCATGGTAGTCATGATGGACAGCATGGTAGAGCCAGGATGGACAGCATGGTAGAGCCAGGATGGACAGCATGGTAGAGCCAGGATGAATGATAAAAGAAGTGTGTAATTTACAAAGCCCTAACCTCCCAGATAATTCAGCCCTTGACTATTAATAATAATAATAATAATAATAATAATAATAATAATAATAATAATATTATTATTATTATTATATTAAGCGCTGCAAGATTCAGTCTTCCTTCCAATAATCGCGCTAGCACTTATGGCTATATATTCTCATTGTCAATTGTGACTATTATCGGAACTGCTGCTGCACACCTCACCCCACGTGGCCAGGGGTATATGCATATTACCTTGGATTTGGTACGTTATAATATCTCTGGAGTCGTAACAGCAAGGTGGATAACGCTGAAGAAACTAGCAATTGTATTTTTTTTAAATTAATAAGTGCATGGATAATGCATATTCACCGTAGTGTTAACCAGCCCAGAACACCACCAATACAACAATAATATGAGAGAAACACGAACAAAAATTGAAGGGAAATACAGAACAAGTAAATATCCTGGGAAGCACACGACAAATATTTCAGTGAATATAAACATGGAATTTTTGTTAGAGCAGCAAATATAATGTTTACCACACTACAAAGAAAATACCCGTAAGCCTGTTGTGCAGAAAGCTGTGTGTGTGTGTGTCTAGTGGAGAAAGACTTGGACAAAAAAGGAATTTGTTTTGTGTGTTGCAAGATAGCTTGGTGTCCCCCGAGGCCCGTATGATAATGGTGCCACAACCCCCTAAACGGCAAATCCCCGGCCGAGATCCCTGAGGGAGCCGGCCTGTGCTGTTGCTGGCCGGGAGCCGGGGAGGTGTGGCTCAGGGGGTAAGCTGGCAACACTGAGGAAAGAGTGGAGGGGGTGGGGGCAAGAGAGAGAGAGAGAGAGAGAGAGAGAGAGGGAAAAGGGGGAAAAAGGAAGGTGGTGAAGTTATATGCGAGGCGACAGGGTCGAACTCCCTGGTATAAAAAGTGGGAAAGAGGGAACAAGGAAAAGAGGGATAAGAGAGAGGAAAGTGGAAAGAGAGAATAGATATATGTGAGGAGAGGGGAGTCAAACTCTCCTACATAAAGAAGAGAGAAGGGAACAGTAAGAGGGTAGAGAAGTGTGCTGGTGATACTTTCGTGTAAGATACTCGAGTCTAGACAATGACTAGTTGACGGTACACATACCTGGGACCACTTATTTGTGTTCTTCTATCACCAACACAAGTCTTAGTGGCTTCTGTAACCAACGCAAGTCTTTGTGACTTCTGTCACCAACACAAGTCTTAGTGGCTTCTGTCACCAACACAAGTCTTAGTGGCTTCTGTCACCAACACAGGTCTTAGTGGCTTCAGTCACCAACACAGGTCTTAGTGGCTTCAGTCACCAACACAGGTCTTAGTGGCTTCAGTCACCAACACAAGTCTTAGTGACTTCTGTCACCAACACAAGTCTTAGTGGCTTCTGTCACCAACACAAGTCTTAGTGGCTTCAGTCACCAACACAGGACTTAGTGGCTTCTGTCACCAACACAAGTCTTAGTGACTTCTGTCACCAACACAAGTCTTAGTGGCTTCTGTCACCAACACAAGTCTTAGTGGCTTCTGTCACCAACACAAGTCTTAGTGGCTTCTGTCACCAACACAAGTCTTAGTGGCTTCTGTCACCAACACAAGTCTTAGTGGCTTCTGTCACCAACACAAGTCTTAAACTATTAATGTATGTATTCCACACTGTCACTACTGGAAGTATCTTGTGGTATGTACAGCAATGAGACCAGTAGATGAAAGATGCACACCAGTAATACCTACAAGTTGACGAACTAGACAACCATCCAGGATACCAATACTACTAGGATAACACTATCCAGGATATCAATACTACCTAGAGTCCTAGATCAATTCTACCCAGGATACCAATACTACCTAGACCAATATTACCCAGGATACTAGTACTACCTAGACCAACTCTACCCAGGATACCAATACTACCTAGACCAATATTACCCATGATATCAGTACTACCTAGACCAATACTACCTAGGGTACCAATATTACCTAGACCAATTCTACTCAAAATACCAATACTACCTTAACCAATATTACTCAGGATACCAGTACTACCTAGACCAATACTGCCTAGACCAATTCTACCCAGGATACCAACACTACCTAGACCAATATTACCCAAGATACCAATACTACCTAGACCAATATTACCCAAGATACTAATACTACCTAGACCAATACTACCTAGGATGCCAATACTACCTAGGATACCAATATTACCTAGAGCAATACTACCTAGGATACCAATACTACCAAGGATACCAATGCTACCTAGGATACCAATACTACCAAGGATACCAAAACTACCTAGGGTGCCAAAACTACCTAGGGTACCAATACTACCTAGACCAATACTACCTAGGATACCAAAACTACCTAGGGTACCAATACTACCTAGACCAATACTACCAAGGATACCAAAACTACCTAGAGTACCAATACTACCCAGGATACCAATACAGTGATCAATAGAGTTAAGATATTAATCCATTACAGAAGTATATTTCAAAACTTTTGTAAATCAAACCCCAAAATACATGAATTTATGGTAATTCGTTTCAAGACCCCAGAAGTGCAACTTTTGTTGTACCTTAGACATGAACAGTTGATAGTGGTGGCGGAGGAGGTTACTGGTTGGAAGCAAAAGCTCCTTCCAACCACTGTGTCTTGAAGAAACTGTCCAGAGTTTGTTTCTGTCTCTTGCTTCTGAGGCTTTTAAAATGAGTTGATACATTATCTTCAAAAGCAACGGAAGAGTGAGTTTTTTCAGTGTCTGGATGCTTTCTTATGATTCTTTTCACATCTTTCCAATAAGCAAACAACTCTTGAATTTCTGCAGCTGTTGTCCTAAGGTCATCTTCCTCCCCACTGTCCTAATCATCCATCTCCCCTAATTGCTAGAGCTCCTCTGTTGTCTATTCATGCTTGTGGTCCTCAATTATCGTTTCCACATCCTCTCCATCAACTTCCAGCTCCAGTGCCTCACCAAGAGTGACAATCTCCTGGTTTACAGCCTCCCAAGCCTGAAACCCTTCAGAGTCACAGGTGATTGAAGGTCACAAGTTCTTCCAGGCTGCATTGACGCACTGAGTAGAAACTTCATTCCAGGAATTCACTACGAGCCTTACACAATTCCTTGAAGCTGATGGGTCTCTCTCTCCTGAAGTCTCTGCAAAGTACTTGGCAATCATCTTTGTGTAAATTATCTTGAAAGTCGCAATCACTTGCTGGTCCACAGGTTGTAGCAGAGCAATGTTGGGGAGGAACTCCTATGTAACAAAGTTAAATTCTGCCTCCAGAGATTGGGGAAGTTCTGGATTATGTCCTGCTGCATTATCCAACAGTAGCAGTGGCCTTTAGAGGAAGTTTGTTGACCTGCAGGTAGCTCTTGACTAACGGTCAAAACACTTCTTGGGCCCCCTTGGATACTTTTTTGTTGTTTAAATACTTTGTTTTTTCCGAGTGGTAAACAAGCACAGGTTTCAGCTTGAAACCTTCACAGGTATTGGTACTCAATAGCAGAGTAAGCCTATCTTTCATAGGCCTATACTTAAGCAAAGTGGCCTCCTCTATGATGAATGTTCGCCTGGGTATTCTTTTCCAGAAGAGCCCTGTCTCGTCCACATTAAACACTCGAGGAAGATAACCCTCCGCCATAACAAGCTCTTCAAACTGAAGCTGAAAAGCTTCTGCAACTTCCTCATCAGCACAATAAACCTCACCGTGTCTTACAGCAGTTTTAATATCTGCCCTTTACTTAAACCCTCGAACCATCCTTCACTAGCTTGAAAAATCATAATATGACGTAGCATCACTACTTGAGGGTAAAAGGTAGTGGTGATTTATCTTGTTCGCTCACAAATATAGACAGATATAACTTGCAGCCACACTATCTCCCTTCATCTGCTTCTCTCTTATCCACAATAACTGTCTTTCTATCTCTATCATAATTTCTCTCCCCTTTTTCACTAGCTTAGATTTGTCAGCCACTTTAATATTCTTTATAATTTCTTTCTGCTTGATAATATCAGAGATGGTCGATTGTGCAAAGTCATACTCACCTACCAATGAAATAATTCTAACTCCATGTTTTTTTTTTCAGAATTTCTTGAAGGAACGTAGACAAGAAAGGAACATCATAATTTACAACTGGAAAATCCTGGAGGGACTGGTCGCACCGAAAATCACTCCCTATAAAAAGAAGAAACTTGGCAGATGGTGCAAAATAAAACGCAGGGACTTCAATAAGTGTCAGAGGTCCTCGACTTTTTAATGCCCTTCCTTTGTGAGCAAGGGGAATTTACCAACAAATCACTGGCTGTCTTCATGGGCAAACTAGATAAATTTCTAAAGTCAATTCCTAATGGGCCGGGCTGTGGTAAATACGGTGGACTATGTGCGGCCAGAACCAACAGCCTGGTCGATCAGATCAGTAACCGGGTAGCGGGAGCAATGACTCCCGGAATCGTCGTTCAGTACAATGTACACGCCCAACCACTCCTCTAGTACCGTGTTTGTACACTCCCAACGACTCCTACATTACCGTGTTTGTACACTCCCAACCATTCCTACAGTACCGTGTTTGTACACTCCCAACCACTCCTACAGTACCGTGTTTGTACACTCCCAACCATTCCTGCAGTACCGTGTTTGTACACGCCCAACCCTCCTACATTACCGTGTTTGTACACTCCCAACCATTCCTACAGTACCGTGTTTGTACACTCCCAACCACTCCTACAGTACCGTGTTTGTACACTCCCAACCACTCCTACAGTACCGTGTTTGTACACTCCCAACCATTCCTACAGTACCGTGTCTGTACACTCCCAACCACTCCTATAGTACCGTGTTTGTACACTCCCAACCACTCCTATAGTACCGTATTTGTACACTCCCAACCATTCCTACAGTACCGTGTCTGTACACTCCCAACCACTCCTACAGTACCGTGTTTGTACACTCCCAACCACTCCTACAGTACCGTGTTTGTACTCCCAACCACTCCTACAGTACCGTGTCTGTACACTCCCAACCATTCCTACAGTACCGTGTCTGTACACTCCAAACCACTCCTACAGTACCGTGTTTGTACACTCCAAACCACTCCTACAGTACCGTGTTTGTACACTCCAAACCACTCCTACAGTACCGTGTTTGTACACTCCCAACCACTCCTACAGTACCGTGTTTGTACACTCCCAACCACTCCTACAGTACCGTGTTTGTACACTCCCAACCACTCCTACAGTACCGTGTTTGTACACTCCCAACCACTCCTACAGTACCGTGTTTGTACACTCCCAACCACTCCTACAGTACCGTGTTTGTACACTCCCAACCACTCCTACAGTACCGTGTTTGTACACTCCCAACCACTCCTACAGTACCGTGTTTGTACACTCCCAACCACTCCTACAGTACCGTGTTTGTACACTCACAACCACTCCTACAGTACCGTGTTTGTACACTCACAACCACTCCTACAGTACCGTGTTTGTACACTCCCAACCAATCCTACAGTACCGTGTTTGTACACTCCCAACCACTCCTACAGTACCGTGTTTGTACACTCCCAACCACTCCTACAGTACCGTGTTTGTACACTCCCAACCACTCCTACAGTACCGTGTTTGTACACTCCCAACCACTCCTACAGTACCGTGTTTGTACACTCCCAACCACTCCTACAGTACCGTGTTTGTACTCCCAACCACTCCTACAGTATATGTGTTTACAAACTCCGCTGATTTACATCAATATTGCTCACCCATTCAGTATCCCTCACTGAATATTGTCTTCATTCCATCTCTATTATACCGAACTCCTTCCTACTCAAATTTATCTTCCTTTAGCACTCCTTCACTCCACTCTTAAGTACCTGTATTAGTTTATACCTAGTTGTACTTTAGCTCATTCTAGCACAACACACAGACAATGTCTACTTCATTATGTTTATGTGTGACTATACTCTATATGACCAAAGTGCTTTAGCTATATACTTGTCCAAACCTCCCACCACTACAGAAATCAGTATTAGAACTCACCACATAATACAGGATATAAATAACCACTATTTAAACCTAAAAGATGAATGATCACGTTGACCCTGATCTAAACCTCCATAATCTAACACACAATCAAAACTTATTGGAAAGTAACTGCCTTTATTACACAGCATTACAAGCCAGCACTATTCTGAACACTGCTCTAAGTCTATCAGTTCTTAATTACAACATCAGGTCCCTAAGCAAACACTATGATGACCTCCTGGCACTCCTTGAGTCACTAAAGACACCCTTCTCCTGCATTATTCTTACTGAGACCTGGCTTAAGCAGGACACAATAGATATCTACCCACTACCAGGATACACAGCAATCCACAACTGCAGACCATACCAAGTTGCGAGTGGTACTGCAATCTATTACTCTAACCACCTATCTTGTATTAGCACCAGTTGCTTCAGTGATGAATATGGGGAATACATTTTAGCTAATTTTACTGTAAAAAACCTCAAGACGCCTATAACAATCGGTGCCATTTACCGGATACCCCACACAAACATCCCAAACTTCAGTGAGAATCTAAAGGCACTAATAACAAACAGATGAACAAGCACCACCTTCTCTTAGCTGGAGACTTCAATATCAACCTTGGGCTACCAGATGATCAGACTAACTGATTTCATCAACAATGTGAACAACACACTTCTCATACCAACAATATCTAAACCAACCAGGCTGACTTGAGACAATTGCAACCATAATAGACCATATATGGACCAATATACTAGCCCCCCTTAAATCAGGGATAATCACAGACAGCACTACTGACCACTACCCAACCTTCCTCTTAACAAACATTAGTAAGCCACCACTCGAATACAACAAAGTTTCATTTAGACTCCATGACGAGGCGTCAATAAGGAATTTCACAGCAGACCTCGAGACTGTTGACTGGCCTACAGAATTCTCCAATGCCAATGGTACTGATGATTGGACAGACATTTTTCTTAAAAAATACTTAGACTGTACAACAAACATTGTCCTATATAAACGAAACAGATCACGAATAAACGGCTCGGTTGCCCATGGCTAACCAGCAGCATTCTGAAATCCATTGATAATAAACACCAGTATGAAAAGCAATATAGACAGGGCTTAATACACAAAGATACCCTTAAACACTATTCATCAGTTCTCACCAAAGTAATAAAGAAAGCCAAACAACTGTACAACTCCAGCAGATTCACTGACACAAGAGGAGATATAAAAAATACCTGGAAAACACTTTCCCAGATTCCGGGGACCCAGAAACTGAAAAAGAACAAGAATATTGTCCTAACTAAACCTCATGAAACACCTCTGCATCCCACTGATACAGCTAACAAGATAAACGACTTCTTCTCAAACATAGGATCTAATCTCGCCAGTAAAATCCCACGTACCAATGCCCGTGCCGGGGACTACCTAGATGGGAATTTCCAAAATTCCTTCTATTTTGTACCAACTGAGCCCACGGAAGTCACCGCGATCATAAAGTCACTTAAAAATAACTCCGGGAATCTGTCTCACGTCCCACCATTATTGTACAAGCGAGTGGCCCATGCCCTTTCGCATGCTATTGCATTACTTTTAACAAGTCACTAGAAACTAGCACTTTTCCGACACTACTCAAGACAGCAAGGGTTACACCAATACATAAAGGTGGTGACCCTACAGATGTAAATAACTACAGGGCAATAGCAAACTTACCATTGCTATCCAAAATCTTCGAGAAACTCGTGCACAGGAGACTATATTCATTTATAACGTCACAAAACATACTCAACCTCTGCCAATTTGGATTCAGGAAAAATAAAAGCACTAATGATGCAATTATAAAAATGCTAGACCTGCTTTACACAGCATTGGAAAATAAGGAATATCAGCTAGGAATTTTTATTGACCTAAGAAAAGCGTTTGACACAGTTGACCATGGAATCCTACTCCACAAACTTGACCACTATGGTATAAGAAGCCATGCGCCTGCATATTTCAAATCCTACCTTTCTAATAGGTATCAGTATGTCACCATTAAAGACACAGTCTCATCAATACGGCCACTTGATACTGGGGTTCCGCAGGGAATTGTCCTTGGACCCCTGCTCTTCCTCATTTACATCAATGATCTTCCAAACATATCCCAACACCTGAAACCCATTCTCTTTGCTGACGACACGACTTATGACATCTCCCACCCTAATCTTGCCACCCTCAACACCATTGTTAACGAGGAGCTGCTCAAAATATCGACTTGGATGACAGCCAATAAACTTACACTAAACACTGACAGCAGAGCAGGTGTTGCGCAACTTAACATTAAGGTCGACAACACTCTAACTGCCAGACATAATGAGGGCAAATTGCTTGGCCTATACCTCGACAACAACCTAAATTTCAGCACTCATATCCAACACATAACAAAAAAAGTATCCATAACGGTGGGGATCCTCTCCAAGATACGATACTACATACCGCAAACTGCCCTTCTCACACTATACCATTTACTTATATATCCATACCTCACCTACGCTATCTGTGCTTGGGGTTCAACTGCAGCAACACACCTAAAGCCAATAATAACCCAACAAAAAGCCGCAGTAAGAATAATCACTAAATCCCATCCCTGGCAACACACACCCACACTCTTCATAGATCTAAACCTACTCCCTGTTCAGAACATCCACACTTACTACTGTGCAATCTATATCTACAGAACCTTAAATTCCAATATTAACCTTTACCTAAAACGCTTTCTTGATAGTTGTGACAGGATCCAAAGGCATAACACCAAACACAAACATCTCTATGACATTCCCCGTGTCCGACTAAACCTTTACGAAAATTCAATGTATTTCAAAGGACCTAAAATCTGGAACGCCCTACCTGAAAACTCTAGAACTGCAGACACACTCATCACTTTCAAAACTACAGTTAGAAAACACCTTATCTCCCTGCTGCACCCCGACAACTACCTACATGATAACCACCTCGTGGTTCACAATTACACTCGCCCACTGACTATAAACACAGAAACACTAATCTTAATCTTAAAATAATGAATCCTAACTAGCCATAAGTTTGCCTATGATACTCCTATATAGACACTTTGTATTGTGCCAAAACAAAAGCATTCACATTGCTAAACTCACAAATTATAATGTAGCCACCTAGCCTTAATACCATAATCTGTAAGGATTTAATATTAAGAATTAATCAAAGTCTGCCCGAATTGCCTAGCCATGCCAGGTGTCCTAGTGGCCCCCTCTGTAATTTGTATTTTATAACATGTAAACCACACAATATCCAAATCCTGTAAACCCCACATTGTAACCCTTATAGAGAATAAACTTGATTTGATTTGATTTGATTCTTTTCTAAACCATTTATTCACAACCTTTCTACATATCTACCATGCATGTATCTGCAGCCAGCACTTCACACATTCCCGCTCAGCATATACCTGCGTCCAGCACATCACACAACATCCCCGCCCAGCATGTATCTGCGTCCAGCACATTAGACAACATCCCCGCCCAGCATGTATCTGCGTCCAGCACATTAGACAACATCCCCGCCCAGCATGTATCTGCGTCCAGCACATTAGACAACATCCCCGCCCAGCATATATCTGCGTCCAGCACATTAGACAACATCCCCGCCCAGCATATATCTGCGTCCAGCACATCACACAACATCCCCGCCCAGCATGTATCTGCGTCCAGCACATTAGACAACATCCCCGCCCAGCATGTATCTGCGTCCAGCACATTAGACAACATCCCCGCCCAGCATGTATCTGCGTCCAGCACATTAGACAACATCCCCGCCCAGCATATATCTGCGTCCAGCACATCACACAACATCCCCGCCCAGCATATATCTGCGTCCAGCACATCACACAACATCCCCGCCCAGCATATATCTGCAGTCAGCACATAACACAACATCCCCACCCAGCATATATCTGTAGCCAGCACATAACACAACATCCCCACCCAGCATATATCTGCAGCCAGCACATAACACAACATCCCCACCCAGCATATATCTGCAGCCAGCACATAACACAACATCCCCACCCAGCATATATCTGCAGCCAGCACATAACACAACATCCCCACCCAGCATATATCTGCAGCCAGCACATAACACAACATCCCCACCCAGCATATATCTGCAGCCAGCACATCACACAACATCCCCACCCAGCATATATCTGCAGCCAGCACATCACACAACATCCCCGCCCAGCCTGTGACCACAACAGTGTATGGTGTGTGTTGACACTGGCCACTGGTACTTCTAGATAACACTGTTCACTTAATTAATGATTTAGTTTGTGTTAAATTGCGTGTATTTATGTTAATTAAAGAACCTTTGAGATACCTGGAACCACTTCAATGGGCCCACACCACAGTGAAAGCATCACTGTCATAAAACACTACAGAATTTACCGTGATTATGAACAATATTGTACTCTGAAGTGGTCATGTACACACTGTAGAACTTTACAGTGGTTATACACATACAATGTAGAACTCTACAGTGATCAAAAAGAATATTATTACTTTTATATTTACGTAACGCACTAAAGCCATGTAAGTCATTCAGCGCATTTAGTGGTAGAGGCTCGACCCTCCGTCCACTAATTGCTAATCGCGTTAACCAGGTCAATAAACTCATTTTGCACTATCTTCTGTGCATAGCTCTGCAAGGTAAAGGGACTGATTACCTCATCTTCTACTGTCTTCTGTGTATACTTCTGCAAGGTTAAGGGGTTGATTACCTCATCTTCTACTGTCTTCTGTGTATAGTTCTGCAAGGTTAAGGGGTTGATTACCTCATCTTCCACTGTCTTCTGTATATAGTTCTGCAAGGCTAGGGGTATGACTACCTCATCTTTCACTTCGTTTATCATCTCTGTAGTGAGTGAAAAAAAGCCACTGGTTGGCGAAAAGTCTTCAAATCAGGATACCCAAGTGATGCACATGTGCCTAATTCTTCATGTCAATTACACCAGAAGCGCTAGTTGGAGGCAGCAGTACAGGCTGGAACGTTGGGCATGTTTCCTTACACCTGCTACCCCTGTTCACCTACCTTTGACATATCTTTGATGAGTTTCGAAAGTCTCTCTACTCCCGGAGCCCGGCCGTAGGCCAGGTTCGTCTGGTCAACCAGGCTGTTGCTGCTGGAGGGCCGCTGCCCCACATATCCATTACAGCTTGGTTGATCCGGCACTTGGTGAAGATACTTAGCCAGTCTCCTCTTGAAGGCGTCTACACTTATAGCAGCCATGTTTCTGATATCTTATGGTAAGATAGGTGGGTACCTATCTTCTTAGGTCACACTACACATACATGTACAAGCATATATATACACACCCCTTTGGGTTTTCTTCTATTTTCTTTCTAGTTCTTGTTCTTGTTTATTTGCTCTTACCTCAAGGAGGCCTGGTCACAGACCGGGCCGCGGGGGCGTTGACCCCCGGAACTCTCTCCAGGTAAACTCCAGGTACCTGGGTGTTAGTCAACTAATATGGGATGCTTCCTGAGGGGTGGTAGTATACCCTAGAGAGGACTGGGTTTTGAATTGAGTTACGGCAGGACAACAACCTGTAAGATCGACCAGTGTAAAAAAAAACTTTTGTGTTAGTGTGACTCTGTAAATGACCCAACTCGGACCGAAACGTCGTCGTAAGCTTCTCTCTCCTATGTGCGGGTTATTTGTGTAAAAAATCTAACCGTTCAAGAAACCAACAGACTGCGTGGAGAAACACAACACAGTTCTCTGTCATGTGGGATAAAACTCGTGCTAGCAACAGAAAATTGAAAGATAATTTTGGGGGCCTTCAAGCAGAATTTCAACAAATTACGTAATAATTTTCCGCTTCAAATAATGTTTTAACAATTAGAAAATTACAGAATGAAGCCCTAATAGAAGCCAGAATATTATACAACCATCTGTTATGAATCATTCGAATTTAACGTTCCCGAGCATCAGGAAAGTTGGAGTCAAAACATTCGACTCCAATTTTCCTGATAATTGATTATCAGGAAAATTGGAGTCAAACCGTGCACTGCCGAAACTACTGAAGACCAAAGTAGTAAAACAAACTTTTACAGGCACAATGTTTCGCCCTGTAAAGAGGTTTTTTTTATCAAATTCTACTCTGAGCGAAACATTGTCCCGATAATAAAGTGTCCTACAATCTGTCTCTTTTCTTAACATCAAGAAATGTTAAATATCGAACATAATAAAGAATGAATAAACAGAATGAACAGGTACTGTAACCGTGGTCCTGGCATGTAGCTGTGCCAACAATGCTACGATCATGCTTCCAGCCCTCCTCTAGCATTTTTCTGTTTATTCACTGACATTCGTTCATTATGACTAGTTGATAATAGAGAATATTATCTCTGAATATATTCACATTATATATATATATATATATATATATATATATATATATATATATATATATATATATATATATATATATATATATATATATATATAAGTCGTGCCGAATAGGTAAAAGTGGTCAATTAGCAAGAACTCATTTAAAATTAAGTCTTTTCAAAAATTTTCTCTAATACATTTAAATATATATATATATATATATATATATATATATATATATATATATATATATATATATATATATATATATATATATATATATATATATATATATATATCATTTACGTTATTGTAAAAATTAATAATTTTGTACCAAAAGAACCTTACAGCACTTACCTAACCTTATTATAACAAGCGCAATTTAATTTAGCCTAATCCAACTAAATATATTTTAGATAAGTTTACAATAATTTAATAATAAACAAAATGAAATACGTATATTTTTTTTCGTTAGGTTCAAAATGATTTTTCCGAAATCATTGCAAACACATATTTTCGCTTGCCGTATTTGGCAAGAAGTGTGTTGCTGCTTTGGCCTGCCTCATGATGGGCGAAAAATTATGACGCCTTAATCCACGGGACCACGTACACATACATAAATTTTATATATATATATATATATATATATATATATATATATATATATATATATATATATATATATATATATATATATATAATTTATGGGGGTGAGGGGTGAGATTAAATTATGGGGAATCAAATACAAAATGGGAAGTGACACAGTTACTTTTTGCTGATGATACTGTGCTTATGGGAGATTCTAAAGAAAAATTGCAAAGGTTGGTGGACGAATTTGGGAGTATGTGTAAAGGTAGAAAGTTGAAAGTGAACATAGAAAAGAGTAAGGTGATGAGGGTATCAAATGATTTAGATAAAGAAAAACTGGATATCAAATTGGGGAGGAGGAGTATGGAAGACATGAATATTTTCAGATATTTGGGAGTTGACGTGTCAGCGGATGGATTTATGAAGGATGAGGTTAATCATAGAACTGATGAAGGAAAAAAGGTGAGTGGTGCGTTGAAGCATATGTGGAGACAAAAAATGTTATCTATGGAGGCAAAGAAGGGAATGTATGAAAGTATAGTAGTAACAACACACTTATATGGGTGTGAACCTTGGGTTGTAAAAGCTGCAGCGAGGAGGCGGTTGGAGGCAGTGGAGATGTCCTGTCTAAGGGCAATGTGTGGTGTAAACATTATGCAGAAAATTCGGAGTGTGGAAATTAGAAGGTGTGGAGTTAATAAAAAATATTAGTCAGAGGGCTGAAGAGGGGTTGTTGAGGTGGTTTGTTCATTTAGAAAGAATGGATCAAAGTAGAATGACATGGAGAGCGTATAAATCTGTAGGGGAAGGAAGGCGGGGTAGGGGTCGTCCTCGAAAAGGTTGGAGGGAGGGGGTAAAGGATGTTTTGTGGGCGAGGGACTTGGACTTCCAGCAAGCGCACGTGAGCGTGTTAGATAAGAGTGAATGGAGACGAATGGTATTTGGGACCTGACGAGCTGTTGGAGTGTGAGCAGGGTAATATTTAGTGAAGGGATCCAGGGAAACCGGTTATTTTATATAGCCGGACTTGAGTCCTAGAAATGAGAAGTACAATGCCTGCACTTTAAAGGAGGGGTTTAAGATATTAGCAGTTTGGAGGGATATATTGTGTATCTTTATACGTATATTCTTCTGAACTGTTGTATTCTGAGCACCTCTGCAAAAACAGTGATTATGTGTGAGTGAGGTGAAAGTATTGAATGATGATGAAAGTATTTTCTTTTTTGGGGATTTTCTTTCTTTTTGGGTCACCCTGCCTCGGTGGGAAACGGCCGACTTGTTAATATATATATATATATATATATATATATATATATATATATATATATATATATATATATATATATATATATATATATATATATATATATATATATATATATATATATATATATATATATATATATATATATCATGTTAAAGAAACGTTCAACAAATGTTTAGTAATAAATTTTCCAGCTATAAATTTAAAACACAATAAATTTATCCCAACAAGACACGAAATGTTAATTAATGTAGTGATCCGTAATTAGTGTGAAAGCATTGAAGTGAGACTAATGAACAAGTGAAAGGTGCTACATTGACCCTTAATGGTGAACACTTCCACTCACCTCTACATTAACATGTCATAGGCTCACGCCACCTGAGTTCTTCGTTAGAGAAGTGTGCTAATTTTGATAGTATCGGTATAAAATTGAGTATCGGTATCGGCAAACATTTTGGTATCGTCTCACCAGTAAGCAAGAGTCGATTCACAGTACCTAGATCCATATATTGATATTTATTCCCCGGCTTTACTGATTCCTGGGGCTCACGGCAGGATAATAATGACTCTAGAAACTAGGTACAAGTAGGACCCACTTATACAGTAGGTTACGTTCTGGGCTACTGCTGCAAAACGAAAATCACTATAAAGTGAACCATGACTTTTTTCACTTTCAGATGCATATAAAAGCCTGGTAATATGTTTTCACTCTTATATATTAAGTGAGCAATATAGTTAGGCCTAAAAAATACATATACAGTACACACATTACTTACCCTAAAGTATGACTCAGTTTTGAGACTCTCTGATCGCGGGTTCTATCCCCGCCCGTGGTATGGTTTGTTTACCCTAAAGTATTTTCGTCCTTAGCTTATGTCTGAATATATTTATTGTAGGAAGTCCGAATAAATGGAGATCAGGTATAACTGAACACCGCTGCATTAGCGAAACGCTGTAAAGTGGGGCCCGCCTGTAGTGTTTATATGGCTTTGTGTGGTGACGTAGCTAAAAATAATCAACAGGTAGATAGTTAGGTTGAACACCTCTTCATCAAAGACATTCACTAGCCATCCCAAGGCTGAAAAGATAAAACTTAACATCATTGTGGATTATCTGCTTCTTTACCTGCATCTCCTTGCTCATTTTCCTCGTATATCGAACAGTCTGTCTCCACTATCTAATTCTCTATTTTATATGTCATAACTGTTCTTCTCTTGGTTTATCCCCTCAGCTCTGGTACTTTCTTCGTGAACCTTCAGATCTTGTTCAATTTCTTAATGCACTAGATCAGGTAATGGCTCCACGGTGGTGCAGCAAACTGCACTTTGAGCCAAAGGAAAGTTGTGTATATCCTAAATGAATTTATTAAAGCTTCTGAAACCAATTCTTAGGCTAGCGAATTCTGCATATGTTGCTGAAGTCTACGGCTGATTCTTGTAAGGATGACTTCAGCAGTCCCTACATGCTGTTTTCTCTCTTTTTAAGAATGATTTTAGTGGCAACGGGTTCGTCGACAGCTTACCAGGTTGAGAGGCGCTGTGAGCAGTGCTACCTTGTGTAATTGGAAGGCGAGGCTGCTTTCTATGCTCTCGCCCACCACTGAAAGACACTGCCCCCCCACACACTTGGGCACAGGCACAGTGATACAAAGACAAGGTAGAGCAAGCCTTAATACATGTACCGATGTTCATCGACACTCTGCCTTCTAAGACTCTTGGGAGGCATAGTGCAGACTAGAGTGAAAACCAAATTTGGACAACAGCTACGAAACTTATTTTCACACACATTTTTATTTGTAAGCAGTTGTAGGAAAATGGACTCGATGGATAAAAATTCGAGTACCAGGTGGGGAGAGATGCATGGGCATGTCTTGTTACACCCGCTTCTCTTGTTCACCCAGCAGTATATAGGTACTTAAGACAAGCACTAGGTATAACGATACTTGCAAACGGTAGAATAAAGACAGGTAAACAACACTTAAGACATGCTGCTCAGGTACGTCGTAGGAGTTCGGTGACTGTTGTGGGAACGACATCAGTGGAATTAAAATCTACTACCTGGTCTCCTTTGATTATCCTTCTCTTTTATTATCATTTATATGGGTGAGCATTGAGTTCTAATTGTCATACAACTTTTGGAAAATGTTGGACAATCAGGTTTGATTCTAGTTGGCTGAATGCAGCTCCCTGGGCTAGTAACCAAAATTTGCTTATTTGTAGTTAATAACATAAACATTTTGTAGAACAAAAAGGCACAATACCGTGACTGGAACAATACACAAATAAACCACACATAGAGAGGAGTTTATGACGATGTTTCGGTCCGATTTGGACCATTTACAAGTGACATTGTCTCTTGAAAATGGTCCAAGTCGACCCGAAACATTATTGTAAGCTTCTATGTGAAGGTTATTTGTGTATACATTTTCTAGGTCTAAGTAGCCTCACCCCTGCGCACAGGCAACGTTCCAAAACTGACGCTGGGTAATGTGTAAGAAAACGAATGGTGTAAATGAGTATGGATCAGAAAATCAGATATCTTCTTTAAATGAATGAAAATGGTATTTGATCTCAACCAACTGTATAAAAGCCAATCAACGCACACGTTAAAATTTTCGAAAATATCTATTTAGAAGACACTTCAATTTGCTTGTCAGATACTGCATAAAAACAAACATTGGTAAACAATGGAAGATGAAAGTGACAAACATTGGTAAACAATGGTATATGATGAAAGTGATAATATTTTACATGTAATAAGGTAGAGCAAGGTGAGCAGTTTATCTTCACTAGCACACCATGTACACTTTCCATCTTCAATCTCTTAAGTGCAGAGAGCTGTGAATGTGGGAAGCAGGGATGTTACCCACGAGAGTACAGAGACAAATGGCGCAGAGCCGACAACTGCGTCTTTTTCACCACCAAAGAGAAAATAAGAAGCACAAGCCACTTAACATCTTATGTTCCACCAATCCTCCTAAAATTATAGGCCATTATGGACAACAAGTTTTGTATATTTATTACTTCATATGCCTATGGTACTATTTTTTTAACAAGAATATTGTTTAACAAAATACAGGTCATATATTTGTTAATGCGTCCTGAGAACACCGCCCCCGTGGCCAGATCTCTGACATGAAAAATAATTATAGACATAAAAACTATTAAGAAACTGATATACAAGCAAAGTATGTATTGAATACAAGTAAAAATCTTTAAGACTTACCTGGCATCTTACATATACACAAGCAAGAAAGAAAGAACCAGCCATCTTGCCACGGTGCAAATCATTTAACAAACTTCCATGTCACACTTGCATGCCACCATGATGGTAGACTCTTGCTAAGTGTTGATAAATGTTAGCTTCTGACAGTCTTGTGATTCCTCCTCCTGAGGAGAGGTAGGCGTCACAGCAGTGGCTACAATGTATGCAGCACAGTGTCTACACTGTATGTAGCAGTGTCTACAATGTATGCAGCAGTGTCTACAATGTATGCAGCAGTGTCTACAATGTATGCAGCACAGCATCTACAATGTAGCACAGCGTCTACAATATGCAGCACAGTGTTTACAATGTATGTAGCACAGTGTCTACATGCATTTACAGGCATATCAATTTATTTTTTTGTCTCACTTCATGATATTTTCGTAAGTTCCATTTTTTCTCTCTGTGTGCTAGGCCATCCTGAGATATAGTAATACCCAAGTAAAATTAACTCCAGCTCTACTGGAACGAATTCTTTAAACTCCCATAGTTGCTAAACTCTTCGTGGAATTCTTGACGATATTCTCATCGTCTCACCGAAGTCCCCCAGCTCAAGCTGACAGATTTCCTTACGTTATGTATGAAAACCATGTGTGACGAAAACCTGTGTGACGGAATGTGACTGGGAAACGTGGCTAGCGCTGTTCCCACAATGTAACCAATAGAGAAAATAGGACTCAAGAAATCGTAATGACACGATTGCAAATAAACCACGGGCTGGAGTTTTGAGACTCTATGACTGCGGGTTCAATCCCGGCCGGGGGTATGGTTTTTTTGGAGAAAATAGGGTAACCGCACACTACTGATGTACTCAATTCTGCTTATCAGTAAAAGGTTAGAAACACGCAGTTCCCTCTTTACCTCTGTCTTGTTAATCCTAAATGCCTTGAAAGTTAAGACGGCAGTCTTACATTTCCCTTCAAATATTATGGGACTAAATAATGCACATGTGCGCGTGTACGTATTCATCTAGTTGCTAATGCAGGTGTTGATTCATGACTTTTGTCCCCACCACTAGGTATCAAAAAGATAAACAATGACAAGGTCTGAAAGGAAGCTGATCTAGAATGAGGTAACGAGTACAAACTAAATGCCAAACTCAGCCAGAGAGATAAAGAAGGAACGTAAGCGAGAGCCATGAGAGAGGAACTCGCTAAAGCATACCTCTACCTGGTGTGTGTTTCGAGGGGTCAACTTCCCCGCGGTCCGGTCCATGGCCAGGGCTTGTAACATGCCGGTGACCGGTTTTAAGGGTGTTTCTATCCTCGCAGCCTGGATAGGGTTCATTGTTGACTGCCTGTTCAACCAGGCTATTGCTGTCAGCAACTCTCTGGCCCACATAGCTATCACAGCCTGGTTGATCTGGCACTTGGCACCTGGCAGAGGCAGGAAATAGTAGAGACCGAGTCAATACATGAATTCAACTGTAAATACGACAAGCATGGGGCTGGAGAGGTATCACACAGGGGTCAGTTAAAGGTTGAGAGGCAGGGTCCACAACTGAAATTCCATTTCCACAAACAGCACAAAGAGTAGATTTTTTTGTATATTTTCCCTAAATATCTGACGTAAACACAACTAAAATTTTACCAAGTGTTTTGGAATATGCTGGAATTTATATGCAATAAATACAGTGATAAGTGTAAACGTAAATCATGGCCCCAGTTGTCTGGTCTCTGACCAAGCCTCCTAAAACCATTAAGGAAATACTGCCAAAATAGCAACTATTGAGGAACACGGGAAATTAAATATAATTGAATACAGAATGCAAATAAAAGCTGTAAGTTTTACTTATAACTTTTATTTGCATTATACAAAAGGCCAAATAAAAGACCAGCAGTGCAGAGTGCAAAATGTTAAACAGGATTTCGTTTTAAGCATATACTATGACAGGACGGTAGTACATTCATGAAGTGTTAGTGTCTACCAACCACCCGGAGACAAAAGTGACAAAGCATAAGATTTAAAACAAAAGGGTTATGCTGTTGTGTAACCTGGGAGTTCCTCCCGCGAGTGTCTTACCAAAAGTATGGTGGCAATATTACAAAAGTCACGTAACACCCAGCTCCGTCTCTGAGGAAACATGTGTGCTGGCTGCCTGGTAGTGTGTGACATCAATCCCATTGATCGCGTGTAGCACCCATAAGGCCTGGCACATCGCCTCGTCCACGCCAGGAAATGGATCCTTCATCTCACAAGATCTTAGGTAGTGGCTGGCTGGCTGGCTGGCTGGCTGCTTGGGATGCAGGGAGAGCAAAGGATTGCACACACCACGCCACAGTTATACACTCTCCTACTTGATGGCTACTGATAACATTACAGAGAATAATTTTTGATGGAGACGAGGAGATTTTGATGCCAAATATATCATTTAATTCGCTCCCCTCAACCATAATTTTTAAAGTGGGTGAGCCGGTAAGCCAGACGAAGGCCTCGGTCAGACGACCATAAGCTCCAACTGCGGGTCATCAGATGACTAAGACCAGCGTCAGGAAAACTTATTCTGTTTCCTGACAAATCTTACCCAACCTAATCTCAGTAACTAAAATTAGAAGCAAGATTTTATGCAATACTTGCAAGAAGGATTTGTGTGTGTTCGGGCTAGGTGTCCTTACCGATTTGTATTTACAGGTTCGAGTTACGGCTACAATCCTGCTTCTTAAGTACACTGAACGACATTACTTATAGGTTTACTAGGTTTAAAGCATATCGCCTACACTAGGCTATGTGTCACCTGTTTCCAGCCAATCAGGTTCACTGTAGTTTGCCTGTGGTCACTTCTGGAAGAAAATGCACCTGCGGCGAGGTCCCAGACCAGGCCTCCTAGTTGTTGGCCTGACAGACCGACACAAAAGATATACACCTCTCGTAGATGAATGGTTCAGAGAACCGACATATTGATAAATAGGCACATGTGCAACTCTTGGGTATCTTTATTGAGGAAACGTTTCGCCACACAGTGGCTTCATCAGTCCATACGTAGGAGAAACTTGAAGAACAGGAGGAGAATGAGGTAATCAGTCCCTCAACCTTGAGTCGATGTGTTCAGTCCATCAATCTCAAATAGAATATGGCATATGAGCGGAGAAGCAGCTTATAAACGTATGGCAGGAGAGGTGCAGCAGTCATAGGTGGTGTCACATTTGTTCAATGTGGAAGTAGGTCGTGCCCAAGAATTAGGCAAGCGAAGAATTCCTAAGTATTAAGATCCCAAGAAGTTGCAGTGTCTGACAGGTTTGTAGATGAATGGTTCAGAGAACCGACATGTTGATAAATTAGACACATGTGCAACTCTTGGGTATCTTTATTGAGGAAACGTTTCGCCACACAGTGGCTTCATCAGTCCATACTTAGGAATTCTTCGCTTGCCTAATTCTTGGGCACGACCTACTTCCACATTGAACAAATGTGACACCACCTATGACTGCTGCTCCTCTCCTGCCATATGGTTTATAAGCTGCTTCTCCGCTCATATGCCGTATTCTATTCGAGATTGATGGACTGAACACATCGACTCAAGGTTGAGGGACTGATTACCTCATTCTCCTCCTGTTCTTCAAGTTTCTCCTACGTATGGACTGATTGTGCAAGAAAGGTATAAAATACACAATTCTTTCCTCCTGTTCTTCAAGTTTCTCCTACGTATGGACTGATGAAGCCACTGTGTGGTGAAACGTTTCCTCAATAAAGATACCCAAGAGTTGCACATTTATCAATATACACCTCTCGCTATTCTCCCCGATCCTTTTCTGTGTTTGATGTGTGTAGTTTTCCCTAGTTGTTGTATGAACCAATGTCTTTGGTCTTTCGTCTGCTTTCCCGAGCTGCCTGACTTGTGAACTGACTCTCCTGTCTCCTCTTCAGAAATGCCTCACCGTGCACTATTTTCCCTCCGCTTTCCCAAAGTACCTCACCGCACACTGACTCACTAAATATGGAATGCGAACAAAACCACACATACAGGACTTAATCCCGTCTGGCACGTCATTTACGTACATCATGAACAATAGTGGCCATAGTACTGATCCTTGGGGAACCCACTTCTACCCTCGTCCATCCTGACACTCGCATACTGACACACTCTTCCGTCTCGGGTATCAATTCACACTGAGATTAAATTCTGTTTTCACTTCTAGATTGGGAAAATGCTTTCTTGCAGCCCAGGAAAATGCAGCAATTTATCCCCCTTTCTCTGGCTTTATATCAGTAACTCATATAACTTCAGCTGGTTTCTCGGATAGGTTAACTCAGCCCTGAATCGGTGTTGATTTTCACTAACGAAGACCCTCTCCGGGTGCCCCAGTAATCTATTCTTGACAATCTTCTAAAGTACTTTAGATATAATGCATGTACTCACCTATATGTACTCATCTATATGTGGTTGCAGGGGTCGAGTCATAGCTCCTGGCCCCGCCTCTTCACTGGTCGATACTAATTCACTCTCTCCCTGACTCAAGAAATCGTAATGACACGATTGCAAACAAACCATACCCCCGGCCGGGATTGAACCCGCGGTCATAGAGTCTCAAAACTCCAGCCACTAGCTGGTCTAGTGGCTAACGTGACGGGCTGGAGTTTTGAGACTATGACCGCGGGTTCAATCCCGGCCGGGGGTATGGTTCACTCTCTCCCTGCTATATGATATTTGTCATACCTCTTCTTAAAGCTATTTATGGAACTTGCTTCCACTACTTCACTCTCCAAATTATTCCAGTTCCTGACAACTCTAAGACTAAAGAAATACTTCCTAACATCCCTATGACTCATCTGGGTTTTCAGTTTCCAATTGTGTCCCCTTGTTTCTGTATCCCATCTCTGAAACATTCGATCCTTGTCCACCTTGTCAATGCCTCTTAGTATTTTATGCGTTGTTATCATGTCCCCTCTATCCCTCCTATCTTCTAGTGTCATCAGGTTGAGTCCCTCAGTTCCGGGACTAATCGTGTTGCAAATTTTTGCACTTTCTCCAGTTTCGTGACGTGTTTGACTAAGTGAGGGTTCCATACTGGCGCTGCATATTCCAGTATAGGCCTTACGTACACTGTGTACAATGTCGTGAATGACTCCTTACTCAGATGTCTAAACGCCAATCTCCCATATGCTGCAGCAGTTATTTGATTGATGTGTGCCTCAGGGGACATGTTCGTTATAATGCTTACCCCAAGATCCTTTTCTTTAACTGACGTTTGCAGCTGTTGGTTTCCTAACCTGTACTCCGTCTGCGGTCTTCTGTGTCCTTCCCCAATCTTCATGACCTTACACAAATAACCCGCACATAAAAGAGAGAAGCTTACGACGACGTTTCGGTCCGACTTGGACCGAAATGGTCCAAGTCGGACGGAAACGTCGTCGTAAGCTTCTCTCTTTTATGTGCGGGTTATTTGTGTATCGTTCCAGTCACGGTATTGTGCCTTTTTTTTTTTGTTATTCATGACCTTACACTTACTGGGGTTAAACTCCAGGAGCCATTTGTCGGACCATACTTGTAGTTTGTCCAGATCCTCTTGTAATCTTAACTGATCCTCGCCCACTTGTATTCTCCTCATCAGTTTCACATCATCAGCGAACACTTCTGAATCTATTCCTTCCACAAAGTCATTCACGTATACAAGAAACAGCACCGGGCCTAGGACTGAACCTTGTGGAACCCCACTCGACACATTCGCCCACTCCGACACTTCAGCACGTACCAACACACGTTGTTTCCTTCCTGTCAGGTATTCCCTGATCCACTGCAGTACTTTCCCCGTTATTCCTGCCTGCTCCTCTAATTTTTGCACCAGTCTCTTGTGTGGTACTGTGTCAAAAGCCTTCTTGCAATCTAAAAAGATGCAATCTACCCATCCCTCTCTCTCCTGTCTTACTTCTGTTACCTTACCGTAGAACTCAAGTAAATTTGTGACACAGGATTTTCCATCTCTGAAGCCGTGCTGACTCTCATGTATGAGCCCAATCTTTTCAATGTGTTCCACTACTTTTCTCCTGATAATCTTTTCCATGACTTTACAAACTATACAAGTCAGTGACACTGGTCTGTAGTTTAGTGCTGCCTGTCTCTCCCCTTTCTTAAAAATTGGAACTACATGTGCTGTCTTCCACGCCTCAGGCAACTGCCCTGTTTCGATAGATTTACTGAAGATTGCTGCTAATGGCACACACAGTTCCTCTGCTCCCTCTCTCAGTATCCATGGAGATATGTTATCTGGGCCCACCGCCTTTGAGGTATCGAGTTCGTCTAGCAGTTTCTTCATGGTTATGTGTATTGTGTCCAGCGCCGCTGGTGCACCCTACCTCCATAGTTTGCTGGAAGCATTCCTGACTCTGTTGTGAATACTTCTCTAAATCTTTTGTTTAGTTCATCACATACTTCTTGGTCACTCTTCGTGAGCTCCCCTCCTTCTTTCCTCAGCATGTACTCACCTATTTGTGGTTGCAGGGGTCGAGTCATAGCTCCTGGCCCCGCCTCTTCACTGATTGCTACTAGGTCCTCTCTCTCCCTGTTCCATGAGCTTTATCATACCTCGCCTTAAAACTATGTATGGTTCCTGCCTCCACTACTTCACTTTCTAGGCTATTCCACGGCTTGACTACTCTATGACTGAAGAAATACTTCCTAACATCCCTTTGATTCATCTGAGTCTTCAACTTCCAATTGTGACCTCTTGTGTCTGTGTCCCATCTCTGGAACATCCTGTCTTTGTCCACCTTGTCTATACCGCGCAGTATTTTATATGTCGTTATCATGTCTCCCCTGACCCTCCTGGCCTCCAGTGTCGTCAGGCCGATTTCCCTCAACCTTTCTTCGTAGGACAATCCCCGTAGCTCTGGGACTAGTCTTGTTGCAAACCTTTGCACTTTCTCTAATTTCTTGACGTGCTTGACTAGGTGTGGATTCCAAACTGGTGCTGCATACTCCAGTATGGGCCTGACGTAAATGGTATACAGAGTCTTGAACGACTCCTTACTGAGGTGGCGGGGTTAATGTGTGTGTGCATGTGTGTGTGTGTGTGTGTGTGTGTGTGTGTGTGTGTGTGTGTGTGTGTGTGTGTGTGTGTGTGTGTGTGTGTGTGTGTATGTATGTATGTATGTATGTATGTATGTGTGTGTGTGTGTGTGTGTACAGTAGTGTGTGTGTGTACAGTATTGTGTGTACGTGTACAGTAAGTGTACAGTACCGTGTGCATGTGTACAATACTGTGTGGGTAAAAGTAGTGTATGGTTCTTCATTACAATTTCTTAAAATCCCAATGAGCTATAAAAATTTTTAACCTTTAATTTACAAAGTGTTAACCTGTTCCAGCTCATTTCAAAGCTCAGTCCTAAGGTGCACTCTCACTACTCCAGGATGCTACCCGCAACACTCGGCTATCACCTAGGTACCACTTTACTATTCAGTGAATAGGAGTAAACAAGTTTAAGGGAACAAGTTCAACGTCTATGCCCGCCCTTAGAACTGAAACCGGGTCGTTCGGCTGAGCCAAAGGCGCTACCACTGAGCTACGAGTCATCTGTCAGAAGGCACATAGTTGATAAGGTCAGGTATCAGGTCAACCAGAAGAGGGGTAAATTTAGCGATGGGGAGTTAAGTAGGGCAGAGGTTACTGTGAAAGGTGGAAGGTGAACCACCACAAAGAGGTTCGAGTGAGATTATCAGTTTACACTTAATCTACTCGAAGGAGCGTTAGGAAAAACCCATGTTTGTCATGAGGAGGGCAAATACACGGCAAGGTAATAACAAAAAGAAGTAAATTCAGCCCAGATCAGGGAAGGATTCATATTACATCGATAAGAACATCGTACGTATTATTCCTTTCCTTCTTTCTGGCTAAGTTTCCTGGTCCTCTTGGCGTACATGCACAGGTTACTCTCTTCAACACTACGTGCGTTATTGTCCACTTATTGAGGAATATAATAGAGCACAATAACTTATAAGCTATATATTATTTGTAAAAAATAAAACATCAGAACTTTAAAGCGAGTATCGTACACTGACTTGCAATATAAAATAATAAACAATATACGGTATAATATTCAAACATGATCCTTATAACGGTAAAAACATTTTAAGATCCATAATCCATAACCCACTTGCTCTTACGCTCCCGCTTACACGATGAATAAGGGGTACTCAATAAATTAGCCATTTAGTTGGGAAAAATCTATCCCTCGGACATCTCTCCGATCATAGGTTGATCAGCGAAGCTAAACAACGCTGGGCTTGGTTAGTACTTGGACTTGTGACCGTTTGGGAACATCAAATGCTGCTACATTTATTTTTTTAGTCTGGTTGAGGAGACAAGCAGCAGACAAGCCTGGCCCAGGACCGGGCTGCCGGAGATGGAAAACTCTTGACACCGTCAAAGGTTTATCTGCCACATTTTTCTCATGCTTTCAGTGAAAAAGGTGACCCCTCCCTACCTTCCTCTTCCTTTCAACTCCTGTCTTCCGTCCCTCCTCCTTATAATAGCTTCCACTACCCCCCACAGCCCCTGAACCTACACAGCACAGATCGAGGATCAGGAGCGGCCAGTTTTGAGGAAACTTCCTACTGCTGGACAGTATGGTCTGGCCTCCTCTAGGGTGAGCCGAGGGGGGTAAGGAATGAGGGAGAGAGAAGGAGTTTGGGTGGGGGAGGGGTAAGGAATGAGGGAGGTGGAACATTCCATGCATTATGACACACTGTGTTCCTATTGTGCCCATGACGACCTTGCTTTTCACTGGATCTAACTTACACTACTTTCCGTATCTCTCTCTCCATTAAGTTATGGTAGTGTGTAGTGACCTGGCCCTTCCATATATCCCTCTCCTCCTCCTCTCACATTCCCTCTCCTCCTCACATTCCCTCTCTTCTCTCATTTTATAACCAGAAAATAAAATAAACATGCTTTTAAGGTCATGAACCAAACGAGATAATAATGAGTCTTCGCTTTTAACTTTCCCAGATTATGCGACACACAAGAAGGTCTTATTCCCCTCTATCTTCCTTCTCCCTCTATACCCTTCCCATCCACACCCAACCTTCCATCATTACCCAACCTCATCTCAACACTCTACTCTTATCCAACCTCACCTCGTGCCCCCTCCTCTCCACACCCCACCCCTTCCTCATAACATTACCCCTTCCTTCCCATACCTTTGATATACCTTTGAATAGTTTTGAGAGTCTCACTACTCTCGGAGCCCGGCCATGGGCTAGGCTCGAATGGTGCTTCCTTGCATGTGCAGTGTGACCTAAGTGTAAATAGAAGTAGCAATACGTACCTGAAACTTGCATGTTTATGAGACAGAAAAAAAGACACCAGCAATCCTACCATCATGTAAACCAATTACAGGTTTCAGTTATACACTCACTTGGCAGGACGGTAATACCTCCCTGGGCGGCTGCTGTCTACCAACCTACTACCTAGAGTGTTGTCCCCTTAACAGCTCTCACATCAGTTCCTTACACTTACATCTTCACATTTTTTTTAACACACTTGCACTCTTACTCCACCCATCTTCACATTTTTTCGACACACTTCCTTTCTAGTCTTGCTCCACCCCTTCCTCTAGCTCTCGATGCACCTCTTTTCCTCACTTGTTGCTGCTACCCCCTCCCCTATGGCAGCAACCCTCCCTCTTTCATTTTACTGCCTTCCCTTCCCTACTCCTGTACCACCTCCCCTTTCACTACACCTCTCCGACTTCCATTTTTCATTGTCCATTTCCTTACATTTTCTCATTCAAAAATTTAGCGTCTCAATTTTCATTACTCATTTTTTCTATTTCTTTAACTTTTTTGGGCAAAAATAAACTAAACTAAAAAAAAAAGCAATGTTTCTGAAATAAGAACTTTATATGGCAGTGTGAGTGCAACACTTACCTGGAGGTTATTCCGGGGATCAACGCCCCCGCGGCCCGGTCCATGACCAGGCCTACCGATGGATCAGGGCCTGATCAACTAGGCTGTTACTGCTGGCCGCACGCAGTCCAACGTACGAGCCACAGCCAGGCTGATCCGGCACTGACTTTAGGTATCTGTCCAGCTCTCTCTTGAAGGCGGCCAGGGGTTTATTAGCAATTCCCCTAATGCTTGATGGGAGGCTGTTAAACAGTTTTGGGCCCCGGACACTTATGGTGTTTTCCCTTAGTGTACCAATGGCGCCCCTACTTTTTATTGGGGGCATTTTGCATCGCCTGCCCAGTCTTTTACTTTCGTAGGGAGTGATTTCTGTGTGCAGATTTGGGACCATTCCTTCCAAGATTTTCCAAGTGTAGATTATGATATATCTCTCCCTCCTGCGTTCCAACGAGTACAAGTCAAGTGTTTCCAAGCGTTCCCAGTAGTTAAGGTGCTTGACAGAACTTATACGTGCAGTAAAGGATCTCTGTACACTCTCTAGATCTGCGATTTCACCTGCTTTGAATGGAGATGTTAATGTACAGCAGTATTCCAGCCTAGAGAGAACAAGTGATTTGAAAAGGATCATCATGGGCTTGGCATCTCTCGTTTTGAAAGTTCTCATTATCCATCCTATCATTTTCTTTGCACGTGCGATCGTGGCACTGTTGTGATCCTTGAAAGTGAGATCCTCAGACATTACTACTCCCAGGTCCCTTACATTATTTTTACGCTCTATTGTATGGCCGGAGTCAGTAGTATACTCTGTTCTAGTTATTATCTCCTCCAGTTTTCCATAACGGAGTAGTTGGAATTTGTCCTCATTGAACATCATATTGTTTACCGTTGCCCATTGGAAAACTTTGTTTATATCTTCTTGGAGATTAACCGCGTCCTCAGCAGATGACAGCCTCATGCAGATCCTAGTATCATCCGCAAAGGATGATACGGTGCTGTGGTGTATATCTCTGTTTATGTCTGATATGAGGATAAGGAATAAAATGGGGGCGAGTACTGTGCCTTGTGGAACAGAGCTCTTCACTATGGCAGCCTCCGATTTAACTCTGTTGACCACTACTCTTTGTGTTCGATTTGTTAGGAAGTTGAAGATCCATCTCCCCACTTTCCCAGTTATTCCTTTAGCACGTATTTTATGGGCTATTACGCCATGATCGCATTTGTCAAATGCTTTTGCAAAGTCTGTGTATATTACATCTGCATTCTGATTTTCTTCCAGTGCATCCAAGGCCATGTCATAGTGATCCAGTAGTTGTGAGAGGCAGGAGCAACCTGCCCTGAACCCATGTTGCCCTGGATTGTGCAGATTTTGCGAATCCAGGTGATTGGCAATCCTGCTTCTTAGCACTCTTTCAAAGATTTTTATGATGTGGGACGTCAGAGCTATTGGTCTATAGTTCTTAGCTAATGCTTTGCTGCCACCTTTATGGAGTGGGGCTATATCCGTTGTTTTAAGTGACTGTGGAATTTCACCCACGTCCAAGCTCCTCCTCCATAGTGTACTTAGGGCACGCGAGAGGAGTTTCTTGCAGTTCTTAATGAAAACAGAGTTCCAAGAGTCTGGGCCCGGGGCTGAGTGCATAGGCATGTTGTCAATGGCTTTTTCGAATCTATCGGAGTTAGGGTAATCTCGGAAATCTGACATACATTTATGGAGTTTTGAGGCTCATTCATGAAGAAATCATTTGGGTCGTCGATCCTCAGACCGATTAGTGGTTCACTAAACACAGAGTCGTACCGGGATTTCAATATTTCACTCATTTCCTTGTTGTCATCTGTGTAAGTCCCATCCTGTCTGAGTAAGGGCCCGATACTAGATGTGGTATTTGCCTTGTTTTTGGCATATGAAAAGAAATATTTTGAATTTCTTTCAATTTCACTAATAGCTTTAAGCTCCTCCTGCCTCTCCTGGTTCCTGTAAGAGTCATTTAGCTTAAGTTCGATGGTTTCCACTTCCCTGGTCAGCGCCTCCTTTCGTGTATCAGATGTTCTAGCACTCCTGAGGAGCTCAGTGACTCTTCGTCGTCTTCTGTAGAAGGAGCGTCTTTTTCTCTCCAGTTTACTCCTGCTCTTCTTCTTTCTTAGGAGAATATGCCTAGAACATGCTTCGGCTACCAGGAAGTTGATCCTTTCAAGGCACTGGTTTGGATCCATGTCATTTAAGACATCTTCCCAACATGTTTCATTTAGGACATGGTTTACCTGGTCCCAGTTGATGTTCTTGTTGTTGAAGTTGTATTTTGTGAAGACACCTTCACAGGTACATGCATTCTGCTGTTCAGGACCCCTATGCATGTACGTCTGGACTTCGATTAGATTGTGATCGGAATTAGTTGTTTTTGATATTCTTATGTCTCTTATCAGGTCCTCATTATTTGTGAAGATAAGGTCAAGTGTGTTTTCTAGTCTTGTTGGCTCCACTATCTGCTGGCTTAAGGTGTGCTTTTCGCAGAGACTTAGTAGCTCATGTGTGTGTGACCTTTCATCTGCACTACCTCCGGGGATTGTTTCAGCTATAACATTATTTGCTACATTCTTCCATTTTGTATGCCTTAGGTTGAAATCACCAAGCAGTAAGATGTTTGGGGATGGAGCTGGAAGGTTTTCCAAACAGTAATCAATTTCCAGTAGCTGTTCCTTGAACTGTTGTGAGGTTGCATCTGGTGGCTTGTATACAACCACAATGACTAGGTTTTGGTTCTCGATCTTTATTGATAGAACTTCAACTACCTCATTTGTGGTGTTCAGCAACTCCGTGCAGATAAGGGACTCTTTGACATACAGGCCAACCCCCCCTTGTTGCCTGTTTTTTCTGTCGCACCTAAAAAGGTTGTAACCACTTATCCATATTTCACTGTCAAAGTGATCTTTTGTGTGAGTCTCTGTGAAGGCTGCAAACGTTGCATTAGACTCCTCTAGAAGTCCACTGATAAAAGGTATTTTGTTGTTGGTGGATGGCTTAAGGCCCTGTATATTAGCAAATATGAACGAAGTTGTATTCTGTGTTTGTTGGGGGGATTTTGTTATTGGCATCAGTAGTTGTAATTCTGGAGGGCCATGGGTGGCCACTGGCTGCGCCTCCAGTCCAACAAGGCTCCAAGGTGGTGGACTATTTTTGTTATTTCCTTCCATTTTCTTTTTTCGTTTCCTGCCACTAAAAAATCACCTGGAGTTGGGTTGTCGTAGCTACTATTGTTTGTCTTGTGGGGTCTGTGCCTCCTGGTCCCTTTTAGATGGTATGCAGGGCACTCGATGTTGTAACACTGCTTCTAGAGGACCGAGGAGTGGCACATTTTTGGGTGAAAGAAAGTACAGGAAGAACGACACACTCCTTTAGACAGGAGGTCGCTACATTTTTTGGGATGGTCAAAGTTGCATGTCCCATTTTTTCCCCCTGTTATTCCATGCTTACAGATGCCCCAAGCATAATATTTGCACAAATTCACCTTTGGTTGAGAATTGTTGGGAGATGTGTTGTCAATTTCTGCAGGTTCTGGGACTGCACTATAATCCTCAGTATCCAAGCCAGGGCCACCCCGTCCTGGATTCCATCTACTTTCCCCAGTAGATGAAGGAGGAGGAGACTCCTCTCCAACATCTGTACTGTGGGCCACGGTCTTGTGCAATGATGATTGTATATTTACGGTTTTAGATGGTTGTATATTTACTGTTTTTGTGGTGGTTTTGGTAGTGTCCCTAGGAGAGTCTGGGCTGGCAGTAAGGTTGGGGGCTGGGTCTGGGTCAGCACTGGGGCTGGGGGCTGGGGCTGGGTCTGGGTCAGCAGCTGGGCCTGGGCCAGCACCAGCACTGTGGGTATTAGTGCTATGCCTGGGGGAGCCTGGGCCAGCACCAGCACTGTGGGTATTAGTGCTATGACTGGGGGAGCCTGGGCCAGCACCAGCACTGTGGGTATTAGTGCTATGACTGGGGGAGCCTGGGCCAGCACTAGCACTATGGGTATTAGTGCTATGACTGGGGGATGGGTCTGGCTTAGCACCATGTGGGTGACTAGATAGTTTCGAGTCATCTGTTGTGGTATGGACATTCTGCATTTTTTGATACACTATCTCTTGCTCCCATGTTTTATATATTTTTGGTAGACTATCCAAGAGGTCATCCTTGTTTTCTTGATTATTTTTATCATTTATTACTCTCCTTAGTACCTTTCAGATACCTGCCAAAGTTCTACATCTTTATTGCACAACCAGAAGCACCTTGCTAGTTCGAGGTAATTTTTTGAGGCTGTATTTAGTCTAGTACAAGAGATATGGTGTTTGGAAGAGCATAGGTTGCATGTGATTCTGGATTTCCTTCCAAGGATTTTTTTACATGTCCCACAGATATGCTGTGCTGACATCCTGTCTGTATCCTACTACACTCTGTATGCCACGGAAGAAAACTGATTTCCACTTTACCTTTCTCTTGCTGGTGCCAGTAATATGCAAGATGTATTTATACGAACCAAGTTTGCAGTATGTGGGTGGTGGTGTAGGGTTGAACAAATGAACATCGGGACACTCGAGGTATACAACTGACCTGGTTGATCAAGTATACACCAGAGAAGCCAGGACCGAGGCTGGGAGTACATAAAATAACTGTCAAACCCCATCAAAGGTACATCAGAGATAAAGGTATATTGTAAAACACGAGGTGAATAAGTAAACACCACAGAACGAGGCAAACACCTGAACATCAGAACAGCCACACAAACTTAAAAAAAAAAAAACTTCCTAATAATTACGTTACATACGAGTTTCTAACAACAGTATTTACGTCTTCAACTGTATTCAAGGTCTTCCCCCCAAGACCTTCAGATTTCACGACCCAACTTATAACCTGCACGAGGCTTATTGTACCTGTGCCTTCGTACATCACACAACACCTTTCCAAGTATCCAACTCCGTTTGATCAGTGAGGAAACGTTTCGCCAGCCAGTGGCTTCTTCAGTCCAATACAGAGAACAACACTGGAAGATAAGGAGTTTGAGATAATCAGTCCCTCAGCGTCCAGTAGTCGCTTCTTCACATCACAGCTTGGTATTTTGCTGCACTCCAGCTCACATGTTGGAGAGGTCAAGTGTTTTTTATATGACACTACTTTGTAAACAAACGTTATATCCTCTCCATTAATGTACATTTTTTTTTTTTTGGTCGGACGAATTTATGGCACGCACATGTGTGTGTACACGCTTATTTGTGGTTGCTGAGGTCAAGTCACATCTAATCCCGCCTCTTCGCTGGTCTCTACTCTCTCCCTGCTCTATGTGCTTTATCGTACCTCTTCCTCTTAATTCGTCCCATTAACTTATCACTTCATGAAGAAAATTGGATTTCTCTCTTTCTCTCTCTCTCGAGTGTGTGTAATCACCTAATTGTACTCACCTAATTGTGGTTGCAGGAGTCGAGACTCAGCTCCTGGCCCCGCCTCTTCACTGATCGCTGTGTGTGTGTGTGTGTGTGTGTGTGTGTGTGTGTGTGTGTGTGTGTGTGTGTGTGTGTGTGTGTGTGTATGTGTATGTGTATGTGTATGTGTATGTGTGTGTGTGTATATATATATATATATATATATATATATATATATATATATATATATATATATAGAGAGATATATGAGAGAGAGAGAGAGAGAGATAGAGAGAGGTGATGAAGGGGAGGTATGGGAGGGGTTGGGGTGGAGGAAGGTTAAAGCTGAGCCAGGAAGCAACAACCAGCTCCATATTCACCAAACGGTTACTATCTACCACGCTCTCCACCGCTCTCACCTGCGTCCGCACACTGGCCCAGGAGCTCCAGTACGACCCAAACACAGCTGATAAGACACATATGACAACAGACAGGTATATTTAATGCAGAAACGTTCCGCTTATGCAGGAGGTTAATGGAATAAAGACCACTTTCATACTTGAGACAGTAAATAAAAGTGTGGTCGTAATTTGAAGGTGTTCGATCCTGAACGAGGGTATTCAGTTCCTTAGCCTAAACTATCAGTCCTTATTCCAATATGTCATTCTTCAGGTCACTATGTCACTCACACCTCGCTTTCCGCCTATTTATAATGTCTTTTTAACTTGTGTGTGTTAGAAGTGATCAAGGTCCCAGGACCGAAACGTTTTGTAATAAATATGTCCTAGTATTTGCTCATGTGTCTTTTTAAACCAATTTGTCGGTATCTATTACCAAGGTTTATACCACAGACCATATACTGAACGACAGGTGCAGCAGTTGGAAATAGCATCACAGGTGGGCAGAGCCCACTAGTTTGAAGTAGGTTATGTCAATAAGTCAGACAGCATTTAAAACAAGGTTAAACAGACTAGTGAGACGAGTACCAAGTTCCATGGTGTTCCTATGTCTGACAAGTACCATTATGATAAACGTGACACGTGCAACATTTGGGTATCTTCCTTCCCAGAATTTGTAGAGGAAGAAATAAAATTTGTAAAAAAAAAAAAAAGAAATCCCTTCTCTAATCCCCTTGATGTAGCTACCATTCCAGGAGATGTTAAACAAGAATTCTTTGATTACAAAAAAATCTACCGCCAAATATCTCTATCAGGGAAAAGCTGTTGACTGTATTCTGGTCTTCAGTGTATCAATCATATCCAAAAATCAGCAAGATTGCATTACGAGGCTCTTTTTTGCCATTTTCTGCAACATTTGAGTCAGGTTTTCCAACCCTTCTACATATAAAGAACGAGGTGCGCTTTGTTTACAACCTGGCCTGAGTAACTGGCTGAAAGCAAACTATGTTATCATTCCCATGGAGATGTTTTTACAAATTCAAATTTGTTTGACGGTTGTGATTCTAGTCGAGTAACAAGCCAAAATTATGTCAAATTGTCAATATTATAATTCAAGGGAAATCGCTAAACCCTTTGGAATTATACAAGAAAAGGTATTTATGTGGGTCGTCGGACCACCAGCATCAACAACCTGGTTGACCAGGCAAGCACCAGACGGGAGTAGTCAAACTCTGAGAACTCATCAAAGGTAATATCTACACCATGAGCATCTCTCATCTATAATAATAATAATAATAATATCTATATTTGCTACAAGTACATGTACAAGGTATACAGTCCTAGCTGACATCAATGATATACTACTATACAGAAAGCCCCTTGTTTTATGCAGAGCATTTCGGGCAAATTTGGTCAGTTTTGTCCCAGGATGCGACCCACACCAGTTGACTAACACCCAGGTACCAATTTTATACTGATGGGTGAGCATGGACAGCAGGTGTCTTCAGGAAACACGTCCTAATGTTTTCCAGCCGTACCGGGGATTCGATCTCCGGACCTCAGTGTGTGAGCTAAGTGCGATAGCCACATGCAGGTGGATACTTAATGTTTTTTTTATTAACACATCGGCCGTTTCCCACCGAGGCAGGGTAACCCAAAAACAGAAGACATACTAATCATTACTCTATCGCTGTCTTGCCAGAGCCATGCTGATACTACAGTTAAAAATCTGCAACGTATCTACACTCCTCCTTTAGAGCGCAGGCACTCTATTTCCCACTTCCAGGATTCAAGTCTGGCTAACCGGTATTAGTGAAAAAATAATGAATAATGTTTTTTACATATCTATAAGAATTTATCGTTATTTTCATGACAGTTGTGAAAAAAAAGGAAATCCACGCTTATTTTAAGTGTTTCTAAAGAGGGGAAATGGAAAGAGAAAAAAAAAACTGAGAAGCATTGGAAACCCAAGTGTCTAGACTGACGGCCAACCCACACCAGGTATTAGGATGACCCCTGCACCAGTGTACAGCGGCCTGCGGGCCGCTGACAGCGACAGCCTGATTAATTACATAGTCAACAACAACAACAACAACAACAGTCTCCTAAGGCTGGTTTCCGAGAGTAGAAAAAAAAACTGGAAACCAGTCACAGATATGCCACAAGTATCATTCATATTACCCACTCGTATGTCAAATTAACGTATTCTATATAATTAAACAACAGATAATGGACTAAGAGAGGCTAAGACAATAACAATAATTGAATTGCTACACCAGGACCGGAAAAGTGAGCAAAACAGTCACTCTAGTAAGATACTGAAACGTCTGGGCCCATAGACGCTTATACAATATTTTTTTGTACCCATGGCGCCCCTACTCTTCACTGACTCATCCTACTAATCATTGACCACATCACTGTTCTCTGACCTTTTGAGTCTCATTTAGGTCATCCCTTACTTCACTAAAGCTGACAAATTACTTCCTAACAAACGTGTGACTAACCTGTCAGCGTGCGTGTACGTGAATGTGTGTGTGTGTGTGTGTGTGTGTGTGTGTGTGTGTGTGTGTGTGTGTGTGTGTGTGTGTGTGTGTGTGTGTGTGTGTGTGTGTGTGTGTGTGTGTACTCACCTATTTGTGGTTGCAGGGGTCGAGTCTTAGCTCCTGGCCCCGCCTCTTCACCGGTTGCTACTGGGCCCTCTCTCTCCCCGCTCCATGAGCTTTATCAAACCTCGTCTTAAAACTGTGTATGGTTCCTGCCTCCACTACGTCATTTTCTAGGCTATTCCACTGCCTTACAACTCTATGACTGAAGAAATACTTCCTAATATCTCTCTGACTCATTTGTGTCTTCAACTTCCAATTGTGGCCTCTTGTTTCTGTGTCCCCTCCCTGGAACATCCTGTCTTTGTCCACCTTGTCTATTCCACACAGTATTTTATATGTCGTTATCATGTCTCCCCTGACCCTCCAGTCCTCCAGTGTCATCAGGCCGATTTCCCTTAATCTTTCTTCATAGGACATTCCCCTTAGCTCTGGAACTAACC